>NW_016108178.1:73315-104781 GCF_001604975.1 Cebus imitator | reverse complement strand
AGTCTCATTCTATCGTCCAGGCTGGAGTGCAGTGGCATGATCTCAGCTCACTGCAACCTCCTGGGATCAAGCAATTCTCCTGCCTTAGCCTCCCTTGTGGCTAGGATTACAGGCACATGCCACCATGCCTAGCTAACTTTGTATTTTTAGTAAAGACAGGGTTTTACCATGTTGGTCAGGCTGGTCTTGAACTCCTAACCTCAGATTATTATCCACCCGCCTCATCCTCCCAAAGCGCTGGGATTAGGGGCATGAGGCACCACGGCCAGGGCCATATTTTTTTTAAATTACTGATTCCATCTCTAAACTCCTTATTGATCTGTTCAGGGTTTCAATTAACTCCTGATTCAATCTTGGGAAGCTGTGTGTTTCCAGAAATTTATCCATTTCCTCTAGATTTACTAGTTTGTGTAACAGGCATTTATAAGTCTCTGAGAATCTTTCATATTTCTGGGGATCAGCTGTGATATCGCCTGTGTCATTTCTGATTGTGCTTATTTGGATCTTCTCGTTTTTTGTTAATCTAATAGCAGTCCATTGATCTTACTAATCTTTTCAAAGGACCAACTTTTTGTTTCATTGAACTTCTGTATTGTTTTTGGGTCTGAATTTCATTCAGTTCTGCTCTGACTTTACTTATTTCTTTTCTTTGGCTAGTTTTGGGATTAGCTTGTCCTTATTTTTCTAGTTCCTTCAGGTGCAATGTCAAATTGTTAATTTGAGATCTATCTTCCCAATGTAGGTGTTTAGTGCTGTAAAATTTCCTCTTAGCATTAGCTTTGCTGCACCCCAGAAATCTGGTAATGTTGTATCTCTGTTTTCATTTGTTTCAAATAATGTTTTATTTCTGCCTTGATTTCATTGTTTATCCAAAAGTCATTCAGGAGTAAGCTGTTTAGTTTCCACATAATTGTGTGGGTTTTTTTTTTTTCTTGCTTTTATTTAGAGATGGGGGCTCACTGTGTTGCCCAGGATGGTTTTAAATTTCTGAGTTCAAATCATCCTTGCACTTTGGAAGGCCAAAGTGCTGGGATTACAGGCGTGAGCCACTGTGCCTGGGCAATTGTGTGGTTTTGAGAGTTCCTCCTGGTACTGATTTCTACCTTTATTCCACTGTGGTCCAAGAATATGCTTGTTGTGATGTCGACTTTTTTGAATTTATTGAGACTTTATGGTTAATAAAGTCAACCATAAAGTCTCACGTTGCTTTATGGTCAAACACGTGATTAATCTTAAAGAGTGTGCTCTGGGGGCAGATGAGAAGAATGTATATTCTGTGGTTGTTGGGTAGAGTATTATGTAGATGCCTATTAGGTCCAATTGGTCAAGTGTCCAATTTAAGTCCAGAATTTGTTAGTTTTCTGCCTCTATAATCTGTCTAATGCTGTCAGTGGGGTGTCAAAGTCTCCTACCATTATTATATGGCTGTCTAAGCCTTTTTCTAAGTCTAGAAATACTTGTTTTATGAATCTGGGTGCTCCAATATTGGGTGCATATATATTTAGGACAGTTAACTCTTCTCGTTGAATTGAACCATTTATCATCGTGTAATGATCTTCTTGTCCTTTTTTTTTTTTTTCCCATTTATTTATTTTATTGTATTTTAGGTTTTGCAGGAAGAGTGATCCCCTGCCCCACTTTTTTTTTCAGTTGTGTGATAGATTTTTCTCCAACTCTTTAATTTAAGCGTATGGGTCCTTGTATATGTGAGATAGGTCTCCTGAAGACAGCAGAAGGCTGGGTCTTGTTTTTAATCCAATTTGCTTTTGTTTTTGAGGTGGGGTGTTTAGGTTGTTTACATTCAAGGTTAATATTGCTATATGAGGCTTTATTCCTATCACGGTGTCATTAGCTGGTTGGTCTGTAGTTTTGATTGTGTAGTTGCTTTACAGGGTCTGTGGGCTATGTGCTTACATGTATTTTTGTGGTAGCAGGGGTTCTTTCATTTCCATGTTTAGAACTCTCAAGCATCTCTTGTAAGGCCAGTCTGGTGGTAACAAATTCTCTTAGCAATTGCTTGTCTGGGAAAGATTTTATTTCTTCTTTGCTTGTGAAACTTAGTTTGGCAGGATATGAAATTCTTAGTTAGAATTTCTTTTTCTTTCTTATTTTTTTCTTAAAGAGACAGGGTCTCACTGCGGCTTTTTTGTTTTTGTTTTGAGACGGAATCTCACTATTGTCACCCGGGCTGGAGTACAATGCACGATCTCGGCTCACTGCAACTTCCACCTCCTGGGTTCCAGCAATTCTCCTGCCCCAGCCTCCCAAGTAGCTGTGGTTCAGGCTCCTGCCACCACACCCAGCTAATTTTTGTATTTTTAGTAGAGATGGGGTTTCACCATGTTGGCTGGACTGGTCTCAAACTCCTGACATCAGGTGATCTGCCCACCTTAGCCTCCCAAAGTGCTGGGATTACAAGCGTGAGCCATTGCACCTGGCTTGGTTTTTGGGTTTTTGTTTTTTAAACAGGGTCTTGTTCTGTTGCCCAGGCTGGAGTGCAGTGGTAGGATGTCAGCTCACTGCAATCTCTGCCTCCCAGACTAAAGCAATTCTGTCACCTCAGCCTCTTGAGTGGCTGGGACTATAGGCGCAGCCTATATGACCCTTTTCTCTAGCTAGATTCTTTCTTTTGCATTGACCTTGAAAAGACTGATGGCTATGTGTTTTTGGGATGTTCATCTTGTCTAGTTAAGAAGATTCATTCTCACCACAGATCTTAGCAACCTTAGCATATGATTTTTACTCCCTGTCTTAAATTAGCAACTTTTACCTTTTCACTTTAAGAAAGCACTTTACAGCTTCTCTTTTCTTTACCTGAATTGCTGGTATCATTACACTTGTGCTTTGGGGCCATTACTAAGACAAGGGCTACTTGAAAACAAGTACTGAAATACAGTGACAGTTCATGGGAACTGAGATGGTTACTAAGTGACTAATGGGCAGGGAACATTTAAGCATAAATATGCTGCACAAAGGAAGAATTCACATCCTGGGTGCTACTCAGAAGAGTGTATAATTTAAAACTTATGAATTGTTTATTTCTGGAATTTTCCATTTAATATTTTTGGACTATAGTTGACCACAGGTAATTGAATATAGAAAGCAAATAAGGGGGGACTACTGTATTATAGAAACTAGGACAGAAAATTCTGTGGCCTGAAAGACTTGATCCTTCAGAAAAATCTGAACATTTTTGCTTTGCAGTTCAAACATCAGTAGGTTAAGTACACCGCCCTTGAATTTCACTGTTTCTCAGTTTTACAACAGCTCAGAGATGCAAAGACAGGAGCCAAATATCTTATGTTAAATAGTGTTTTGAGCCAGAAAACAATTCTATTCACATTTAAAGGAGTTTTTAAGGCTGGGCACGGTGGCTCTCACCTGTAATCCCAGCACTTTGGGAGGCCAAGGTGGGTGGATCACTAGAGATGAGCCTGGCCAACATGGTAAAATCCCATCTTTACTAAAAATACCAAAAAATTAGCTGAGTGTGGTGGTGCATGTCTGTAGTCCCAGCTACTTAGGAGGCTGAGGCAGGAGAACGGAGGCTGCAGTAGATGGAGGTTGCAGTGAGCCAAGATCGTGCCACTGCATTCTAGCCTGGGTGACAGAACGGGACTCTGTCTCAAAATAAATAAATAAGTAAATAAATAAAGGAGTTTTCAAATTAGAGTAAGGAATAAGTAACGAATTATGTTCACATTTGCTAGCAGATCATATTCCTGTCAGTTTATAAAATCTACTGTCTTAGCCTCCCAAGTAGCTGGAACCACAGGTACATACCACCATGCCCAGATAATTTTTTGTAGAGATGGGGTCTCACTATGTTGCCCAAGATGGTCTCAAACTCTTGGACTCAAGCTATGCTCTGACCTCAGCTTCCCAAAGTGCTGGGATTATAGGTGTGAGCCACTGTGCCCAGCCAGCCCACTGCATTTTATAATTTATAAGATCAATCCTCACAGCAATCTTGGCAAGATAGGATTGTCAGCCCCACTTTGGATGGGAAAACCAAGGCTCAGAAAAGCAAATAATTTGCCCAAGGTGACACAGCTGGTTTGGTGCCCAAGGTCCATGCTATTTCTAGTCCATGCTACCTATCTCATCTCCCTTTTAAACACAATGTACTAGATGTTTCTTAAACACATCTGAATGCAGTACAATTCCAAAACACGCCCACTAATCTTGTTACTTTCCAACATGCTAGCAGTCCAGATGCCTTCTTGGATAAGCAAATTCCTTGAGGATAGGGTCTATGTCCTCGTCTCAGGATGCACCCTGGTCCCACTAAGAGACAGGCCCATCTCTCAGCAACAGTGCCAGTCCCTGCCATGCCCACAATGGCGGTCTGGGCCCTTTTACTGCAGTAAGCAAGCAGAGGTGCCATGACTCCTCAGTAAATGCCTTTGCAATGCGGGGTTTCACCTCCTCACTCACTGAGCTTGCCACACCCTGCTGCAAGCTGCTCCCAGGGCAGCACTCTGCACAGGTTATGAATGATGTGTCCATTTTTGTCTGCCCAAGCTGCTCCTACAAAACCTTTCCCTGAGTCCTCCAGAAGCAGCTTCCAGCTCCTCCTTATACTGGTGACCCAGCTCTGTTTTTTCCCTTCCACACCTACCCCGTAAGCACTGCCTTGCCCTGGCTCCTTCTTAACATCTACCAACACAGCCTGCTCAGTGTTAGAGCACATCAGTGTGGATTCCAGGCTGCTGTCATGGAAAGCACATGCACAGTCTCCCCCAAAGCATGAGAAATAATGACAGGCCATAAGAATCTAGGTCTTTGCTTTGGGATCCCTCCCTCCAGAGTCGATTTAGCCCCAGGGTAAATGGCAGCTGACCCCTATCCTCTTCCTAACCTAAATGGTTTAAGAGGGGAGACCGGCTGGGCTCAAGCCTGTAGTCCCAGCACTTTGGGAGGCCGAGGCGGGTGGATCATAAGGTCAAGAGATCGAGACCATCCTGGTCAACATGGTGAAACCCCGTCTCTACTAAAAATACAAAAAACATTAGCTGGGCATGGTGGCACGTGCCTGTAATCCCAGCTACTCAGGAGGCTGAGGCAGGAGAATTGCCTGAACCCAGGAGGCGGAGGTTACGGTGAGCCGAGATCGCGCCATTGCACTCCAGCCTGGGTAACAAGAGCGAAACTCCGTCTCAAAAAAAAAAGAGGGGAGACCTCCTGCAACAGAAGATGAAAGGCCACTTTACCTTTTTTAGCTCGAAGCACCCGCCCTAGCCTTTGGGCTTCCTGACGTCTGGAGCCACCATGGGATGAGATCTGAATGAGAACATTTGCTTCTGGCAGATCAAACGATGTGTCACCTACCTACAGAAACAAATCAGAAGGTTTTTATATATGAAGCGGAAAAAAAAATCAATGGACCCAGAATTTAAATACGTTGTATAGATAATTTAGAAACATAATCACTCCTTCTCCTCTTTGTACCAGGGTCTATCTGATGCAGGCAGAGAGGTGAAGCAATGAACCTCAGCAAGGCATCTCTGGGTCTCCAGGACTTGTGTTTCTCGGGAGAGCCATCCTAAAGAATAATACCATGTCTCAGTGACACTCAAAAGAGTGCTGCTGGGCGCCAGGAGCCCAGAGATGAGAGGGTGCTTCAACAGAAACTGACTCTGAGTCATTTACTTTTTTGGCTACAGAAATATGTTTCCGCAAAACCATCCATACTTTTACCTGGTGTCCACTGACACCAGCAGCACATGTGGGATGTGACCTGGGAGGAGTGACTGCTCCATATGGGATTCTGACTGCAGGTGGATTCCTCAGCTCTGGGGTTCCAAACATCGAGGTTCCCAGCCAAAGACATGAAAGTCTGGTGCTTATGTGCCCAGCCACAATCACATAAAATCTAATTTCTTTTGGGCTTTGGGACTGTCTTAATCTGAATGACTATTCTAAACCGTGGGGCTACAACTTCTGATTGCAAGTAACCATCCCTGAGCTGGGCCTATGCAAGTCTGTGCTGACATCTACCACCCATCATCAAGGGACACCAGGAACCAGGACAAAGGCTGCTGTGACACACAGGATCTCCAACTTGTAAAGAGAACTTCATCTGAATGCCTACTTCTGCCAGAGTAGAAAATGAACTTTTGTTTTTTTATAAATAAGGAAATACTTATTTCTTAAAATATTTCTTAATACATAATGCTTATTAAAATAAGTATTATTTCTTAAAATAAGTATTTCCTTAAAACTCCTATATCCCAAAAAGAATTGGGAAAAACCTCAGTCAAAGAGCCTTTACAGATTATTCATGATGCATGCAAATTCTTAGTCTGCTAACCCCAGGTAGTATCCCCTATTCCTGGACACATGGAAAATGAAAACATACATGAGAAGTTCCTTCAGCAGACATGAATTCACCGTCCAGGAATCATAGTGTACCCCCAGGGCCCCAGAGTGCTAGGGGCCTCACCTCCACCCTATATGCCATACAAACCTTGGATATGAAGATAGTATTAATTTTCGGGTTGTGCTTGAAATTCTGGAGAATTTGCATCCTTTCCCCCTGAGATGTAGGTCCGTAGATATAGGGTCTAGAGAATAATGAAGCTGTGTTAGAAGGACCACAGAATAATGCCTCAGTTATCTTGAAAACACATCAGAAGGGAGAAGGAGTTAAGCAAGCTATTCTCAAGTAGAAAGCCCTGTCATGCAGGGATATCGTTACACCCACAAAAATGACAGGCTACAGATATACCACCCGACAGCCTCCCCCCAGCATCCCCCAGTCTTCCCCATTGATTCTAGGTTTAGGCCCACCATCCTCTTCGGGTTTCCCTTCTTTCCATTTTTCGTTCTCTTTTTGGACCATGCTTTTTCCTGCTTCAACCTCCCTCTCTCTCAGCACAGAAGGAGAATCTCCAGATTTCATGAAGCCCAAGAAGAGTGACAAAGAAAGCACTGCTATTTCCAGGAAAAGGTTGGAAGCAACTGTTTGCCGATGACACAGGCATACTCCAAGAGATGAGCAGAAAGGAGAAAAGTATCCTTCAGCCATTTTTGGGCTGACTTCCATAACACTAAGTTTTAAAAACTTCTCTTTAATTTCTAGGTCCCTGCCAAAGAGCATAACCCTATTAATGAATTCACTGGTTATTATCCCATAGCACTGGGAATGTCATACTCCCTCCTTTTGTCTTGGAATGTGATGGTGGACACTTTTTTGTAGCTTCCCAAGGATCATAACAACCGTGATGATGATGATAATAAAACAAAGACAATGTGGACAAGCTACAGGTACGCAGGACCTACGAACACCAAGAATACCAAGCTGAGTACCACATGAAAACAAAAAATCCAGGCCGGGCACGGTGGCTCACGCCTGTAATCCCAGCACTTTGGCAGGTGGATCACCTGAGGTCAGGAGTTTGAGACCAACCTGGCCAATCAGGAGTTTGAGACCAACCTAGCCAATGCGGTGAGACCTCATCTCTACTAAAAATAAAAAAAAATAGCCGGGCATGGTAGCATGTGCCTATACTCCCAGCTATTCGAGAGTCCGAGGCAGGGGAATCACTTGAACCTGGGAGACAGAGGTTGGAGCGAGCCAAGATCACACCTCTGCACTACAGCCTGGGTGACAGAGTGAGACTCTGTCTCAAAAAAAAAGTCAGCCAGCCCTGCCAAGGCTCCTCGGCACTGTAAAAGACAGGTTTCATGTGCCCCAATTTACATGTGGGAAACGAAGGGTCAGGAGCCTGAATAGGTGGAACCTGGGAGTGGCTGCTCCACTGCCCAGGCCCATCAGCACCCAGGGCAGTGCCCAGTCACAAGCTACACTGCCTGGTATCCAGAGTGTCCTGACCACCACAGAAGTTTATCATTTTCTATGCATGTCATGCTGTGAAAAAAGTGAGGAAGCCCCACTCATCAGAACAGCCTGACTCTTAATACCCAGGTTTCTAGGTGGTTTTCTCCTCTCCCATCACCAGGAAAAACTACTTGCACAGTGGGAAGCCCTCGGTTTCTAAAGGTTCCCCCATACAGCTGAAATACAGGGATAAGCATTTTCCAAGGGGAGAACTTCACACTTACTGAACACTTACAAGCTACCAGGCATAAGAATCCATCACCCACCATCAAGGGACATGAGGGCCAGGGACACACTGGGTGGCAGCAGTTCCATGTGACCAAAGCACAAAAGGAGTTCAGAGGTAAACAACTTTCCCACATCCAGTCTGTCTGATCTTAAAGACGAGGCTCTGCCCATGGCCTCACACTGCCACATAACCCTAAGCCTCTCTTGCAAAGTGCTTTGGTGATACTGATGCCTTTCTTATGAAGGCGGGGAGGAGCCAAAAGCATGGAAAATCCCCACCACGCACACAAGCTAAGGATGGAGCAATGCCCAGGAGCCACAGGATCACATTCGTTTTTAAAGGATAGGGTCTCACTATATTGCCCAGGCTGGTCTTGAACTCCTGGGCGCAAGTAATCTTTCTGCCTTGGCTTCCCAAAGTACTGTGATTATAGGCATGAGCCACTGCACCCGGCCCACAAATCATTTTAGAAGTGAGAAAACCAAGAAGGAAAAAAACTACTTCATAACTTCATACATTTAAAGGCCAGAGGCACAAAAAAAGGTAAGAAGTACACATTGTAATGATCATTCTAGTACACAGGAGACAGCCACAATCTGCTGCCCTTCACTGTGCCAGACTGGCTCGGAGTCGACAGTGCCAGGCAAATTAACATCCCTGCTCAAGCAGATGCTCGGGAGGCTGTGGCCAAGGAACAAGCCTCAGGAGTGCTGCAAATTTAGGTGGGGGAGGCCCCTGGAATGAGGCTCAGAAGACTGTGGAGGAGCTTTGCTGTGGGAGGAAGGATGGGAAGGGAAGATGGCTCTTAAATACGACACAGTAAATATAGGCACTGTCTCATTGCCCTGCTCAAACTGGCACTAATGTGACAGTAAAGAACACAAACCCGCAAAGAAAACAGGAGAAGAAATAACAGCAGATGAGAGAAGTGGGTAACATTTCAGAAGCTGGAAAGCAGACAGAAAAAGACACAGAACCTGAGCTAACAGACTAGAGAAAGCTGAAGCTGGAGCCGGCAGGAGAGAAGAGCTTTACGACACCCGTCACTGTCCTTTGTGGGACGCAGGAGGGATCAGGAACTCATCACCAGTTGCCTGAGGAGGTGGGGAGGTGCGCAGGAGGACTGGCAGCTTTGAGTGCAAGGAGCAGTCAGGCCAGGCTGGCACAGGCAGGCTGCCTCTGCTGGTGGAGCACTGGAGACTGACTTTCCAGGGACACCGGGCAGAGCTGAGGGCAAAGGTGAAACTGACTGCGAAGATGCCACTAGCCCTCCTCCTCCCCTAACACGAGGTGGTGCCCAAAGGACTGGAAAATTCCTCTCTGAAGAAACTGTCCAGCCCAAGAAAAAAGTCCTAGAGATACTGGCATTTGGCAGTCTCGTGAAGAAATAGCCAGGTCCCTGCCCAGTCACTCTGGTGAGGTCCACAAGCTGGAAAACGCACTAAGCCATACAGAAAGGCCTGCCAGCTTTTTAGTGACTGACTTTAAGCAAGAAAATACAGCCAAGGATTACCAAAACTCAGAGGACTTGACAGGCAGGTAAAAACAATCAAGACAAAAAAAAAATGAAGGAAAAAAACAGCACAGGAAACAGAAGGAAGCTTCAAAAGCTTTCATAGCCTCAGAGAAGACACTATTCACAAAACAAGAACAGTTACCAGGAAAGGACTCTCAGAAATTAACAAGTCTGAATAGAAGGTTAGAAGACAAAGTATGAAAAAAAAAAAAATAGTAAAAAGGCAAGCAAACAGGAGAAGCTGTTCAGAGGATCTAACATCTGACCAGTCAAGATTCTAAAAAGAGAGAACACAAAGAAGGTGATTAACAACAAAAAATAGAAATTCTCAGGACTGAAGGACACAAGTTCCCAGACAGAAAGGGCCTACTGAGCGCCCATCATAATGAAAGAAAAAACATTAGGAGTATCATTTTGAAATTTCCAAATCCTACCAGTATTCAAGGGAAGGAAAACACACAGCCACCACAGCAGACAACACACTAAGGCGAAGCAAAGTCAGACTTCTGAGCTGCTGCACTAGAAGCTCGAACGTTAGTTCTGTGGACCTGCCAAACTACTGATCAAGTGTAAAGTCAGGTAAAGACATCTGCAAACAGGTGAAGTCTCCAAAGCTTCCCCTCCTACATCCCTTCTCACAGGAATCTACTGGAAGATGTGCTCCATCAAAATGAGTCATCAAGAGAGTGGAGACTTGAGGGTGGGCAACGGGGGTCCCTATACAAGAAAAAGGCCCAGAGAATTCATGGGGTGGTGTCCAAGGGAAACGCCATAATAACTTGTGGCGTCTCTAGTCCTAGACAGCAAGCAGGCATGCTGGTGGGGATCCCACAAGGGAAACAGAAAAAAAAGAAACTAAGAAATTACCTGACCCTACTGAGTTTATGGTTATGTGAAGAGTTTGGAGAGGAATAACTATTAAATGTACAAAAAAACAAGCAAAAGCAATGACGAGTCAATTATTAACTCCAAGGCAAACAAGTATTTACAAAAAAGAAAACGTAATAGTACACTCCACAGCTTTGCCTGAACAATGCCACTATGTGGTTATCTCTAAACGATACTTACACAGTCAAAATAATGTAACACTGAATATTAACGTAACCCCCAACTTGTCCTATTCCCATATTGGGAGAATGGTAGGACAGGAAACAGGAGTAGGGAGAGTGGTGTATGTAAGAAAGTCAAACCCTCAACTCCGACAGTAGGAAGTTAATAGGCAATTTCTACAACTCATAATCAAGAAATTACTACATAAGCTATTACTTAGAAAGATGAAGGTAGGCCGGGCGCAGTGGCTTATGACTATAATCCCAGCACTTTGGGAGACCAAGGCAGGAGGATCGCTTGAGCCCAGGAGTTTGAGACCAGCCTGGGCAACATAGCAAAACCCCATCTCTACAAAAAATACAAAAATTGGCTGGGTGTGGTGGTGTGTACCTGTAGACCCAGCTACTTGGGAGGCTGAGGTGGAAGGACTGACTGAGCCCAGGAGGTTAAGGCTGCAGTGGGCCGCTATTACACCACCACAGTTCAGCCTGGGACAGAGTAAGACCCTATCTCCAAAAAAAAAAAAAAGAAAGAAAGAAATATGAAAGTAAACAACAAAAAAGAGTTGAAGGTGGCAGTCTTCAAGAAATAGTAATTGTGGGTGGGAAAACAGAAGCAAGGAATTGATTGCTGTTTTTCATAATAATCTAAATGTTGACTTGGATTACAAAGTCTTTCTAAATTAAGGAAAGGTGTAATTTTAGAAACTTGAGAAATTTAATCATTCTATGCCTTTGTTTTTCCTTCTATACAATGGGGACAACATCTCATATGGCTGAAGTGAGGATTAAATAAAACATATGTATAGTACACGTAGCACATAGTTTGACCTGTCTCCAGAGGGCCTGGCCTTCTGCAACACGTACAGCACCTGAAATCCTGTGTCACTGTAGAAGCAGGCCCAGGTCTCTTCCTCCTTACTTGGCAGAGATTTACAAGAGCCAGGTTTTAAGCACAGATATTTGGGTGGAGCCATGGGTTGATGAGGATGCGGGGTCAGCATTTCTAAGAAGCTCTTTTCAGATGCCAGTCCATACGTGGGATGCTGGCCCAGACTGTCTTGCCCTCCTAGTCCCTAAACCATCCAGTCTGGCCTTCTCTCCACCCACAGAGCTCACGAAGTCCAAAGCTCCAAATGCCAACTCCCACCCACCTTTGGAGCCCAGATCTTCCATGGGGCCCCATGCAGCTCAGTCCAACTCTCTGTTCCCTGTTCTTTGGGCTCAGGGTGACCAGGCCCCTCTTTTCTTTATGCTCTAACCTCTGACTCCAACCACCTGCTTTTAAGTCTTCCCTGGTTTCTGAGATCAGGGCCACAGAAAGAGATCTCTGGATCCCAAGAAGCTCCTCAGGGAAAAAAAACACACAACAGGCACCTTCTGCACTCTCAATGGGGAAGAGAAACTGGCCTGAAGGAAGCTCCAAGTTTTCAATTCTTACTTGTTCAGTCGAATGGCATATTCCTTCAGGGCAAACACATTGTCAGCAAAGACAATAATCTTGTCATTCCTCCTTTCATGAAACTTGATCAGAAACTGGCAAGCTCTAAATTTGTTGGGGTTCATGGTGTACAGCAAGATTCGTTTCTTGGTTTTGATTGCCACATATTCCCGGTAAAATTCAGGAGACATAGGGCACCAAACCTGTGATGCAGTAAGAAACAGAGGTCACTTTACAAGTTTAAACATTACACAATTAAAAACTTTTGAAGCCCTTTCTCTTAGCAGAATTACTTTTAAAAAACCAGCCAGGTGCAGTGGCTCATGCCTGTAATCCCAGCACTTTGGGAGGCCAAGACAGGCAGATCACTTGAGGCCAGGAGTTCAAGACCAGCCTGGCCAACAATGGTGAAATCCTGTCTCTACTAAAAATACAAAAATTAGCTAGGTGTGGTGGTGCATGTCTGTAATTCCAGCTATGTGAGAGGCTAAGGCAGGAGAATCACTTGAACCCAGGAGGCAGAGGGTGCAGTGGGCAGAGATCACGCTGCTGCACGCCAGCCTGGGTGACAGAGTGAGACCCTGTCTCAAAAACAAAACCCCAAACCAATGGTATGTGAATTACATATAATTACAACTGAAAATAAACACATACACAAAACTAAACCCAACCTAATACCTCCTGTTGAACCAGACACTTTCGCATGTCAACTGCTTAAGATTTTTAAATGTAATCATATCCAGGGAGTTATTTTCACACCAGCTGCAAGTGAGGGAAACCAGATTCTCACCTGGAAGTGCCAGGAATTCCTCTGTTTAGGCCACACGGCCACACACAAGTCGGCACTGCTACTGAGGTATGTAACAAGGTAGAAGATATGGGGAAGTGGGTCTAGTACCACCCACCCAGAGGGTAGCTGACAATCCTGCATGAGGTAGTAGCAGGTTAGCCTAAGTCCTGACCTATGCCTGCCCATGAGGAGTCAACCTGATCACTCCCCTGCCCATGGGATGAGGTCCTGTCCCAGATGCCCCCAGCCCAGACCAGCTACCTCAGCACACTGGACTTTGGCGATGTAGCCATTATTCTGCAGCTCCATCCAGTTGGCTTCGTAGAGCTTAGGCCCAATCAGAAAATTTAAGTCCACAATTTTGTCATCTTCCCGGACGAGGGTTGCAGTCAAACCCAGCTTACAGTGGGCCTGCACGATGGTGAGCACCCTTCGGAACATCTTGGCTGAGGAAACAATGGGAGCATTCACATTGTCACTTTTCTTTTTTTTCTTTTAAATATTTTTTGTAGAGATGGGGGTCTCACTATGTTGCCTGGGCTGGTCTTAAATTCCTGGCCTCGAGCAATCCTCCTGCAATAGCCTCCCAAAGTGCTGAGATTACAGGCATGAGCCACCACACCCAGCCCACACTGTCACTGTTTAAAATGCTAATAGCTGTGTAACTTAACACTGGCACCAGCTGAGCTAACCCTCAGGTTTCAGGACCACAGAAGCTGGCTCTAGACAAGAATGACCAGGCAAATGCTTCACCATCACTTTTAGACCTGTCCAAAAGAAAATGAAAAGGAGAATAAGCGAAAATGGACTTAAGGAAGCTCCAAGTTGATGGACCCCAACATTCCCCTCACAACAGTTATCAGCAGAAGCGCAGATGGCAATTTGAAACACAACCTGCAACACTTACAATACCATTCAGCTCTCAATTACGCAAGGAATTTTTCCCTAAAACCTGTACCCAGGTTACTGAAAAGACAGCTGGTGATCTAGGGAGAGAAAGAAATGAAAGAAGCCAGCTCTGCTCAGCTTCCCACCATCTTCCCAGAAACCAGGGAGAAAACCAAGCCCACAGGAGTGATGAAACTCCAGGCACTGCTCTGCCCAAGCACTCCGGCCCACCTTAGGAAACTCCCCTCTCCAAACTTTACCAATTCAATCACTTTGGTCAACCAGCAACTTCCTTTTTCTTCCTTTCTTTTGAATATTATAATTCTCTCTGATTTATCAAATAAACACATAAATAGGTATGAGATGTTCATTCTTAAAAGACCTAATTTATGGGTTTCCATGGGCTCACCTTTTAACAATTCTAATACTCTGAAGGAAGGTTAAAATGTTTGAGTCAGGCTTATCTTGCCACATAATTGAAAGTGGGGCTAATGACATTTCAGAAATAAATACACACAATAAGGAAAATGAGGCCTGAATACACCAAAACACAAAGACATTAACAGTGAAATAAGAGTGTTGTCTAAGTAAATGTTTAGTTTTACAGCTACATGATCTGCACACACCACCACATGCAAACACACACACATGCACACAAACACTACACAAAAAAAACAAGCAAAATCAGCTCAATGTTGTCTCTAAGGAAAGACTGGGATGGCTCCAAAAAACAGTAGCAAGAACCCCAGACCAAGCTCCCATGTTAAGAGGGCAACGGTAGTCAAGGCAATGGCAACACCAATCCAGTGTGGGCTCCAGGGAGGCGGCACTGGGGGACATAATGGCCCAAGGCAAGGATAAGGCAGGCAGGACTCTGCCTGGACACCCATGACCCAATCACACCCCCCTATTATACTCTCCTACAGCCCTGACAGCTGTCACAGGTGAATAACTCACAATGTACTACTCAATACATTTTTACAGAGACACGCATCTGTGGAGCCACCTAGATCAGGATATGGAGCATCGATCACCCAGAGGTCTCTCCCCTGACCCCTCCTGTCAATAACTAGCACTCTCCCTTAAGGGAACCACTCCTCTGACCTCTGTCATCAGAGAGGGGTTTGCCTCCTTTCTGAATTTTACACAAATGAAATCATAGTATGCGCTTTTGTGTGTGGCTTGTGTCACTCAACATTATGTCATGGTTGTCATTTGGCCTTTATTTGTGTGGTTACTTGGCTCTCCTCCCACTTTGTCTCCAGGGCCAAGTACAGTGCCTAGATTTAGCCGGTTCTCAATAAATACCTGCAGGAATAATGAAACTGGCAACTTGCCTAGCACACAGGAAGCGCTTAATATATACAAGTACCATAGTACCAACCTCATTTATAAAAAGATCTAACAGGGCTCATTTTGAAAAATCTGTGAAACAGCACAGCAATCTATCCTTTGAGATAAATCTCAAAGACTGATCACGCCACCTAACCCAACACAGACGTTGAACAGTCAGAAGACTTACCCTGTTTACTAGCAGTCCCTTATTTAACATTTGCTCTCCGGGACAATGAGCATGGCCAGGCCCCTGGGCTTACAGAGCCTGTACTCAAAAATCCCTTAGAGCTTGTCTGTTTCACTCCACAACTCAACCAAGGACGAACTCATCCAGCGAACTAGATGAGAGAGAGACAAATTCACACACATACGTGAGTGTAGGGTGCACCTTTTTGTACTTATCATTAGTTAATCAATCCCAAACCTGTGCTGCTGCCCACTAGAAGCTGGACCTGGGGATTGGGTTAAAGAAAAACAAGAACGTATACCAAACATACAGTCAGACAGAATGCCTCAAGCCCTGAATGCAGCTTCCAACCAAACTGCTACAGAACAGCAGAACAGTTCCAAACTCCGTTGTGTGTAGTGAATCTCCGTATCATCAATTTTCAATCCTAGCAGACCCCATACCCACGCTTCCCCTTAATCTTCTTTTCTTTTTAGTTTTTAAATTATCACAGTAAAACTGACAGGGATAGAGGGGAGCGGTTAGCTCTATGCATTTTAACACATTTACATTTTTGTTACCAGCAAAATTGTGGAATCAAGTTACAAATACAGACATCACCCCAAAAAACTCCCCCATGCTGTCGTTTTAGAGTCATCCCTCTCTGACCCCCCACTTCTGGCAACCACTGATCTGCTGGCCAGCACCATATTGTCATTGTTGTATAAATATACACTCTGGAAGCTTTTGAGACTGGCTTCTTAGACGCAGCACCATGTTTTTGAGATTCATCCAAGTTGCAACATGCAGTGTTTGTTCTTTTTCACTTCTGAGTAGTGTTCCAGTGCATGGATGTACCACAGCTTGTTTATCCAGACACCTACTGATGACCACTTGGGTTTTGGGTATTACGAACACAGCTGCCATGAACATTCGTGTACAGGACTTTGTGTAAGCCTATTTTCATTTATCTAGGATACCCAGGAATGGGACTGATGGGTCATGTGGTAATTTTACAATGAACTGACAAACTGTTTTCCACAGTGACCATACACTTTGCTATCCATCCCTCCAGGAATGTGTGACAGTTCAGCTGTTCTGTGATCTCATCAGCACTGGCACATCAGTATTTTTTATTCTGGCCACTCTAATTGGCATATAGGAGCATCCTGCGGTAGGTTTAATTTACAGTTCCCTGATGGCTAATAAGGTTGAATATTTTTTCAGGTGCTTCTTTGACATATACAATGCCTTTTTTGGTGAAATGTCTGTCAATTTCTTCTGCCCATTTCTTTACCTTTTTGCCATTGCCTAAATATCTAACAGGAAACTCAAATTCATACATCTAAAGCCCTACTTCTGATAGTCACCTTCCAGACCAGCTCCTTTGACAGCGTTCCCCATCTCTGATAGCACTGCCCACTCTATCTTCCCTTTGTTTGAGCCAAAAACCTTAGTGTCATTCCTGATTTCCCTATCTGATCCCCCATTTGGCCTGTGAGTTAAAAGCTTCACTACAAATCCAGAGTTGGATCATACTTTCATCCTTACTGGTTCACACTTCTTACTGGAATTCCACAAACCCCCTTCATCGCTTCCGTCTTGCTTCCCTCAGTCTATTCCCGGCACAGCAGCCAGGGTGGTATTTTTACAGTGTAAAGTCAGCTCATGTCACCCTCTGCTCAAATTCCTTAGATGTCTTCACACTAAGAGTACAACGCCAAAGTTCTTGCTGTGGCCTACGAGGTCCTACAAGATCACCCCAATACCTCTATCCTTCCTCAGCCCTGACTACTGTTTCTATGCTTTCCTCTGGCAGCATGGCCATCTTGTGCTGTCTCTCTATGCCAAGTACTTTCCCACAGCAGAACCCATATCCTGCAGCATCTACGAGAAAGACCTCCGATCCCTCCCTGGCCAGCTGTGAACATCTCTAGGTATCTCCTGAAAACCATCAGTGCTGAAGAGCTCTCAGTGCACAGAAAGAACCAGATGCTGGGTCATTTTGACAACATTTTGAACACTACCTGGGAAATGCCTCAGATTTCATTTTGTTCATAGTAACCTCTACTCTAGACTTCTTAATTTACCCTAATCTGTTCATCTTTTTTTTTGGGGGGGGGACAGGGTCTTACACTTTGTCACCCATGCTGGTGACACAGCAGTTGCACAGTCATGGCTCACTGCAGCCTCAACCTCCCAGGTTCAAGTGATCCTCCCACCTCAGCTTCCTGAGCAACAGGGACCACAGGTACACGCCACCACACTTGGCTAATTAAAAAAACTTTTTTGTAGAGACATGTCTCACTCTTACCCAGGCTGGTCTTAATCTCCTGGGCTCAAGCAATCCTCCTGCCTTCGCCTCCCAAAGCGCTAGGGGACTACAGGTGTGAGCCACCATGCACAGCGCTAATCTGTTAATCATAATCCCTTAATCTGTTTTCATCAAAAAAGATTCACCCAAAAAACTATGCAGCAATAAAAGAAACAAATTACTAATAAATGCTAAGGCACATATGAACCATTATGTGAAGTAAAAGACACCAGACATAAGGAAATAAATTTTCCATAAAAGGTAAATCTATAGTGACAGAAAGCAGTTCAGTGGTCACCTGACCTAGACAGAGAAACAAAGATTGACTGCAAATGAGTACAAAAGAAATCTACAACTGGATCACGGTGGCTGGATGCAGTAGCTCACGTCTGTAATCCCAGTACTTTGGGAGACCCAGGCGGGTAGATCACTTGAGGTCGGAGTACAAGACCAGCCTGGCCAACATGATGAAACCCCATCTCTACTAAAAATACAGAAATTTGGCCAGGCGTGGTGGCTCACGCCTGTAATTCCAGCACTTTGGTAGGCTGAGGCAGGTGGATCATCTGAAGTCGGGAGTTCGAGACCAGCCTGACCAACATGGAGAAACCCTGTCTCTACTAAAAATACAAAATTAGCATGGTGGCGCATGCCTGTAATCCCAGCTACTCGGGAGGCTGAGGCAGGAGAATCGCTTGAACCCGGGAGGCAGAGGTTGCAGTGAGCCAAGACCATGTCATTGCAGCCTGGGCAACAAAAGCGAAACTCCATCTCAAAAAAAAAATACAAAATTAGCCAGCTACTCGGGAGGCTGAGGTAGGGGAATCACTTGAACCCAAGAGTCAGAGGTTGCAGTGAGCAGAGATCACACCACGCACTCCAGCCTGGGCAACAGAGCAAGATGCCATTTCAGAAAAAAAAAAAACTTGGATCATGCTCATGGCTGCACTGCTCCACAAACTTACTAAAATGCATTGGATTATATGTTTGCAAGGGGTGATTTTATGGTATATAAATTAAATCAATATAGCAGCTTTAAAAAAAGGTTTGCCTGTGATACTTGAAGAAGTAGGGCTTCTATTACATACTGACTAAGAATCAACATTGCAGGCTTCAAAGAAAACACATCACCACCGCTGCGGAAGGGCTTTTCAGTGCTCCTAATCCAGTTTTTAGAGGGCCATTAAAAAACGGATTAAGCTGAGCAGCAAAAGAAAGATGGAGGAAAGAAAGTATCATTTTCTAAATGACTACTGAGCCAGTGATTAAGAAAGCTGTGAATGTGAACACTCCTGCCCGCATCCCACCCAAACTTAAGAATTATTAAAAAGCTTTACCCAGCAAGTCTTTTTAGCCAGCTATGTGGGCTACACAGCAGTCCCTCTCCCAAACTAACAAATGGAAATTGGTCTGTCTGTTCAACAAGTGGACAGCTCAGCTCCAGACGGCTTACCTGGTATAGTGTGCACTTCGTCCAGGATCATGAGGCCCCACTCCTGGGTCTTGAGCCACTCCATGACTCGCTCGGCCTCCCAGGACCTTTTGGTGGTGTGGCCCAGCATGGAGTAGGTGCTAATGGCAACGGAGCAGCCAATGGGCTTGTCCTTGGCATCAGAGGTGAACCGGCAGATCTGGCTGTCGTCAATGGTGGACCACATCTTGAACTGGGCTTTCCACTGCTCCACAGAAACAGCTGAGTTGCCCAGCACCAAACAGCGTTTTCTGACAGTGCATGCAGCAGTCACACCAACCAGGGACTTTCCAGCACCTACAAGAAACAACAGTGCATTCCCACCCAAGGACAGGCTGAAATGAAGGACAGGGACAGGCAGAATGCCTCACAAGTACAGCAATCTAGGACAATGTCTTGTAATAGTTTGCAGAGCTGACATCTGTGTGACACACATGGCTCCAGCCTGTTTTCTTATTTATAATGAGGAGACACGCCCACTTCACACACACGTGAGAATTAGCAGATGCTGGGGCCTGCTGCAGCACTTTACATGTATCTCACTTAAATGTTAAAATCTCACACCAGTGAGAAGAGAAATGCCTACTATTGCCATTTTAAAGAGAGAAAAACCTGGCTGGGCGCAATGGCTCATACCTGTAATCACAACACTTTGGGAGGCCAAGGTGGGTGGATCACTTGAGGTCAGGAGTTTAAGACCAGCCTGGCCAACATGATGAAATTCTTCTTTACTAAAAATACAAAAATTAGATGGGCATGGTGGCGGGCACCTATAATCATAGTTATTCAGGAGACTGCTTGAACTCAGGAGGTGGAGGTTGTAGTGAGCCAAGATGGTGCCACAGCACTCCAGCCTAGACAACAGAGCAAGACTTTGTCTCAAAAAGAAAAAAGAAAAACTAAAGCCAAGGAGTACCTCACCTTGCCCTCTGCCACAGGACAGTAATGCCGCTGGGGTACAGCATGCCTAGCCCATAGGAGAAGGGACTTGGCAAAAGATCACTATTATTATTACAAGGTAAATGGGACTGAGAACTCAGGGATGCACTAAGTGTGTACAGACAAGATGAAATTCCACGAGCTTCTGAGTGTACTACCATCCACCGTTTGAAGATCAAGATAAAAATCAAGCTTTTCCATTAAACAGAGATCCTTCCTTTATTATAAAAATACATTCTGTGGCTGAGTGCAGTGGCTCACACCTGAAATCCGAGTACTTTGGGAGGCCAAGGTGGGTGGATCACGAGGTCAGGGGTTCAAGACCAGCCTGGCCAAGATGGTGAAACCCCGTCTCTACTAAAAATACAAAAATTAGCCAGGCACGGTGGCAGGTGTCTATAATCCCAGCTACTCAGGAGGCTGAGGTAGAGGCAGAGAACTGCTTGAACCTGGGAGGCAGAGGTTGCAGTAAGCCGAGATCATACCACTGCACCACAGCCTGGGTAACAGAGAGAGACTTCGTCACACACACAAAAAAAAAACACATACTGAGTTACCAGGAGTAAAAGTAAGTTAAAAAAAAAATTTTTAATTTAAAAAAAATGGAAAAACATCATCAGAATAACTCCTGGAGTTTTGTAAAAAAGAACCTCTCATTCCCTGAAGACTTTACCTCTGTAAGTCCTCAATGGGGTCCCAAGGTAAGTCTGTTGTGGCCTCTGGCCAAGCAGCTAGGCTAGGAGCTAACATTACTGAGGACAAGTGGTCAAACAGGTGCCCAGGGGGCCACTCCTGCCTTTTCCTAGACATGCACACCATCCTAAGTCATCTAGGAACACCCAAGTTTCTGTGCTAGGAGTCTCCTAACACACAACACCTAAAGTTGATTCAAGAACAAGAACCTAACTCCACTCTGTGCAACAGCCCCTTGCCATCATTACAATCTCACCTCTCACCTGCTCTAATTTCTCATTGCCTCTAGCACCACCCAAGATCGTACATATCTGCTTACCATCTGTCTCTCCCCCAGAGAATGAGCTCCATGAGGTCAGGAGTGTTGCTCTAGCCACCATAATACCCCCAGTGTCCAGCCCAGGACCCATACATAGCAAGCACTCAAATACTTGTCAAGTCATGAATCAGGGAGTCACCTGATCATGGCTTTTTAGCAAGGTGTGATTTAGGGAAATGTGCAGAGAGAAAGCGGGAGGCAGCTGGCAGACCCAGTCACAGCAGCCTAGCCCCCTTCTTAATTCCAGTACCACTTACCACAGGGAAGAACAATGACCCCCGAACGTGCACGCCCGTTTCCAAACATCTTTCGCAAGCTCTTCTCCTGATAGGGTCTGAGGACAGCTGTGGGCTTTAGGTCAATGTTAATATCAGGGTTGACAGAATCATTCCGGAAGTCATATTCTGCCAACAAAGGGTACTCCAGGTGGATGCAACGTTTCTGCAGTTCCTCAATCATCTCCTGGAAAGTGAGCACAAAAAGGGTTTCAAAATCTTGTTAACTCCAAAGTGTGCTCAAAAACATCACACCTTCTAAGAAGTCCAATGGTCAGAAAAGTGGCATTCTATCTAAACCTCTATAATTTTAGACTTTGCCCAGTTAACAACTGAGATAAAACACAGAAAAGCAGCCCAGACTAACAACACTATCAAAATGAAATTGAATCAGCAGCCAAAATTGACCTTCAGGCACCGTTTCTCACATCTCCTCTGGAATTTGTGAAGACCAGCCTAACAGCCTGAGGAAGAGGACACTGGGCCTTTAACTACATCAAGAGGAATGATGCCATGGCCCACAAATAATAAAAGGGAGACAGCAATTCAGGAACCAACAGGGATTCCTTCCGTTCACACAGTCTACAGGCAGAGTTGACAAAGGGCTGGGCTAGCTTCTACCAGCAGCTCAGTGAAGAAATCAGGAGGAAGGTACATTCACTAACCTGCTTGACTTCAAAAGATACCGTCTGTGTCTCTTCTTCTTCTTCCTCATCCTTGTCCATTTGTTCATAGAAGTCAAACAGGTCCATGGGGATGTCAGATTTGCCCTGTGGATCTGTCACTCGGGAAGTGGAGGGCCCACCACTGACTTCAGCAGTCTTAGAAATCTGTAAGACAGTTAGGTGTTGAACGTGCACACATTTAATTCTGCTGTTATCTGTTATCAAGCAATGGATGAAGTTGAAAGGGATAGAAACCAGCAGGGCTGCTAGGTTGTAAGTGCCGGGTTAAAGAAGCCTGAGAGAACTGAAATCCTATATGCCTGCCCCCACCCAAGAGTGACCCAGGAATCCACGTACAGCAGATTTGCTTGTGAAAGTCTCTGTGATGAGCTCAGTGGCCTCTCCTTCAGAGTTTCTTAGGCGGCATTCTCGGATCACCGGGTCTTGGAGAAGATGCTGGATTACATCAGGATGGGAGCTTTCAACAAAGTATCTGCAAGCAGGGGAGGAAGAAAGGTTCTACTGACCAGCAGGTACCTCCAGGAGATTCCACTGCTCATTCAATTAGATGGTCTGGAAACAGAGGCCTCATGACTCTCCCCACAACCCTTTGCCAAATCTGTACTGTGAGTCGCTGGCCATGATTTGACATATGAGGGTTGTGCGGCAAAGCCCCTCTCTGAAGTCAAGTAAGCAAGGGCCTGAGCCCAGCTCCACTGCTAGGGGAAATACAGTGGCCAGTGAAGGAGTTTCCAGTCTGGGCCACATCTCTTGCTCCCTTTCTCTCATCTGTGTTTCAGAGGAGTGTGGTGTTGGTACAGAGCAGACAGCCCATAAATATCAGGTCCTTCCCATATCCCTTTCACCCTGCTGGTGTGCAGAGTGATGGTGCCCTGGCTGGAACAGGCCTTTCGTGAAATCTCTCTTACCTGTTGTGCTTCAAGACCAGTTTGACTTTTCCATAGCTGACAGTACACAACTGCAAACAGAGATAACATCCAACAGGTAATCAGCCATGTGCACACTCAGAATACATTCACTACTGGTCACACTGTAACCCCACAAACCAAGTGAAAAGTTCACTTTACTTTAGGAAAGCCCAACTTGCAATCCTCAAGGGGTCAGATCTGCCTAAACTGAACTTTTTCCATTGGCCTCTGCTTTCTGAGAACAAAATCTTCCTCTCGCCTGGCTAATTCTGATGCACATGCATATCTATTAAGTTACAAAACGCTGCTTAAAATCTCCTTGCATTCTGCCTTTCCTCTCTATTCCCACAGCTCCATCCTAACCTGGAGAAGACCACACCAGTATTACTACAGCTCCTGGCACAGAGTAGGTACACAGTAATTGCTGCATAAATAAAATGCAAAGCCTCTTCACCAATGTTATTTCCCCAACTAGAATGTAAGCATCTTGATGGCAGAGAATACAGCTACAATCCTCCCAGGTTCCCAACCCCCTTTAGAAAGGAATACAGTAGAGGTTGTGCGACAGACCTTGAGGAGCTGCCTGGCCCTCCTGTTGCTCCTGATCCACCACTGCAGTGAACCAACACCTACATCCTTGCAGGCAATTCTCAGCCAAGACCGGGCACAACCACAGTACCAGTGCAAGACCCTCTCCTTGGACATGCATTTTTTTTTTTCTTTGAGGCAGAGTCTCGCGCTGTTGCCTAGGCTGGAGTGCACTGGCACGATCTCAGCTCACTGCAACCTCTGCCACCCAGGTTCAAGTGATTCTCCTGCCTCGGTATCTCACCTGAGTAACCGGGATTACAGGCGCCCACTACCATGCCCAGCTAATTTTTATGTTTTTAGTAGAGACGGGATTTTGCCATGTTGGCCAGGCTGGTTTAGACTCCTGACTCTGGTGATCGCCTGCCTCAGCCTCCCAAAGTGTTGGGATCACAGGCGAGAGCCACTGCACCTGGCCGGGCATGCTTTCACATCAGAAGAAAAGAGAACTCTCTCCAGGACTCCCACAGCTTCTCTGGGACTGGGTGCAGTATCAAACTGAATTCCTGCAGCACTCTTCTGCCATCCCAGATCCCAAGGTCTGACTCTGACTCCCTTTAGATAGCCAAAGGCAATGAAAGCCACTGTCCATCTCTTTAAATGGCATTCACCCATCACTCAGAAGAAACCCAGCATGTTTAACTATTAATCACATGGAACAATCTTTGTTTTGCCAAAAAAACAACATCTGAAGTTGTTTCTGACTTTCCCTCACAGAACTGGTTGACTACTGGTGTCCTGCAGACACTTAGCTTTAGAGTTTACAACCTGTGTTGGTCAGCTTGGGCTGACATAACAATATTCCACAGACTGGGTGCTTCAACATTAGAACTGTATTTTCTCAGAGCTGTGAGGCTGAAAGTCCCTATCAAGGTACTGGCCAATTCAGTTACTGGTGAAGGCTCTTGTTCATGGACCACCTTCCCATTGTGCGATCACATGACAAAGAGGGCAGGTGAGAGAAAGCATCCTCCAGTGTCTTTTCTTACAAGGATGCTAATCATATTGGATCAAGACCTCGTTTAGTCTTAACTGCTTTCTTACTCCAAATACACTACCATTGGGTATTAGGTTTTTAAGACAGAATCTGAGGAACACGATTCAGTCCCCAGCACACCCACTTTGGGCTGCATTCCCAAATTCTCCCTGGCTAGAATGGGCCTGAATTAGTAGCCCCTCTGTGTTGATACCCATGGCTAGGAGCAGCTCATGAGAAGCGTGGCCTCACCCAGAGCAGAATGCTGAATCCAGAATGTAGCAGCTGGGGTAATCGGTCGTTATGCTCCCCACAGGAAATCTGAATGGCATATTCTCATGGCTGCCACAGGCTGACAACTCGGAGCACCTATGCCCATTGCTACAATAGCAAGGCAGGTGGAATTACTGGCCTCGGCTTCCACTTGCCTTAATAAATTGCATAATTCCATCAGGGACTCCAGTCTTGCTGAGCTTCCTGAGGTACTCAGTGATGTCACTGGTTTGCAGCCCAACACTGACAGCTGCATACAGGGAGTAGGCAGTTAGTTTGTACTCATGCACATGCGTTGGTCGGCACACTGGCTCTGCAATAGCCACCAAGAAGTCTTGGGCGTATTTGTAAACTGGAGAGAAGGCTTCCAAGAAGATATGGCCATCAGGAGCCTGAGAAACACCAAATGGACAAAACGGACAAGGAAACATGAGTTGCATAGACTACCGGACTCTTGCCCATATCATTATCAAGAATAAGCTGCCTAACACCACAGATATTCTTCCAAGCACTCCTTCAGACAACTGTGGGACCTGTTAATCAGTTACGGATGAGTAAAGAAAAATAAAAGAAAATGTTTCCAAAGTCAGCAGCTGTTTCCCTCTATTCTACAAAGAGAAAGCCCATCTTACTAGCTATCCTCAAGTTACCTTTTGGCTAGATTTCAACTGAATGTAGAACATTATTTTAAGCAGAGCAAAAACTTGCTATCCAACATATCTTCCATTAGTTTTTCAGATGGGGAAACAAATTGTTACATGATAAATGCTATCTATTCGGCAGATACAAGTATTTACTACACGAGGTAGGGCTGGGGAAGGAGTGAGAGTAAACTGAGGGTTTAGAGCTGGAGGAGGCCCAGGTCCGGTCGGGTCACGTGTGCGCAACTGCTCGCTGATGTCTTGAGCTTTTCCAAAATGTGTAAATTAAAGTTATCTCCCAACCGGTTCTGGGGGCGGTATCCTGAATTGAGTTTTGACTCTGAGAATGCCGCCCCGCACACTCTTGGGCCTCGCCCAAGCTAAAGGCATCCTTACCACCCAGAGGGGCCTGGAGGTGTGGTCGTCCTTCAGCGGCATCTGCAGCCTGTAGTCCTTAGCTCCATATTCATCCACTTTGGTGCCGGACTCATCCACCTGCTTCCCCGCCGCCGAGGGAACCGCTTCCTGAGGGTCGTTCCCAGGGGCGTCCTCTTCATCATCCTCTTCATCCTCATAGTGCCTCTTCCTGGATTTCTTCTTGTCTGCAAGATACCAACACAGAATTAAGCCCAGAAGGAGCCTAGGGTTCCCTCCGCACTGCCTGGCAGCATTTCACCTGCGCCGGCGCAAACTCCTAGCTAAGAGCCATCTGCATCCCGCAGGCGTTGCGCCCCTCACCCGCCTCCCCTCGGCCGAGTTCGCTGGGCTGCGCCCAGGTCCAGCATCTCTTCTGCCCAGCGGCCTGTCGCAACCAGGTGCGCGCGGCAGGGCCACAGGGGTCGGCCGGCGCGGATAAGCCCGGAGCAGCTCCGAGGCAGAGTCCGCGAGCGCAGTCTGGGCTGAGGGCGCCCGCGTCACGTCTCACCTCGGTCTGCCCGGTCTCTTTTGCCCATGGCAGCTACGGCAGCAGAGTGTAGACGGAACCACTACCGCAGGCCCGCCGCTACTTCCGCTCTCAAGGGGACTTCCGGCTCACTCCGGAGGCTTCTTGAGGTCCACACTGGAAGTTCCGCCTCTGAGCGCTGTGCTGGCGGGGGCGGGAAGACCGTAGAGCAGGCGGCGGCTTAGCCATTAGCTGTGTGACCCTGCCGCGGGCGTCCTCCACCATTCATTCCTCTAACGCTGAAGTAAAATACTGTGTGTTGAGAACCTGCGCAATGCGTGAATTAAAGGCCTCATCTCCTGGAACGTGAATTCTAATGAAGCGATGTGCGCAAAAATGTGATAAGTGCTTTGAGGAAGAATCGAACAGGGCCTGAGTGAGGGCAGTGCCATGTTAAATGGAGTGGTCGGGGAATCGCTCTCTGTGGGTGGTGTTCTTTGAGCAAAGGTCCGAAAAAAGTGAGACGCTGTCCCACGTAAATGCCATCCGAGGAGCAGCAGCCCGGAACGCAGACACCACACACCACACACCTGAGGCCCAATGTGTTAGGTGTTTGAGAGGAAACAGGAGCGAGTGGCGGAGGAGGGGATGCAGAATCAACGTTGCATGGAAGCTCGTTATAACTGGTCAGACAGCGTCCACAAAAAGAATCGAACTCTATGAAGTACTTATTCTGAGCCAAAGATGAGCTACCATGGCAAGAGGCACAATCTCAAGAGATCCTGAGAACATGTGCCCAAGGTGGGGGAGGGGTTGCTTACAGGTAGGTCATAGATGGATTAAAATATTTTTCTAATAGGCAATTCCTTGAAAGACTTACTTACCCCTCCCACAACAGTGTGGGAGCTGTCCTTCCTTCTCTGTGCGGACTCCGTCTCTGGATCCCCTCCCACCGCAACGTGGGGGCTCGATCTCTCTTTTCTTTCTCTGTTTCTCTGCCTAAATAGATCATTTTCTGCAAAAAAAAAAAAAAAAAGACTTACTATCAAAAAACCTGGAACCAATAGAAAGGAATGCCTGGGAGATCAAGGTTCTTATTATGTCAATCACGGGTGTCACGTCCAATCTTTTGGCTTCCGTGGGTCACATTGGAAGAAGAATTGTCTTGGGCCACATATAAAATACACTAACATACACTAACACCAAGATAGCTGATGAGCTAAAAAAAAAAAAAAGAAAAAAAATTGCAAGAAAAACTCAATGTTTTAAGAAAGTTTACAAATTTGTGTTGGGCCACATGTGGGCCACAGGTCAGGCAAGCTTAATGTAGGTGAAGTCTCATAGGTGGCCACCCTGAGAGATAATAGATGACAAATGTTTCCTATCGAATCTTTAAAAGGTGCTAGACTCAGTTAACCTCTTCAGGATTAGGAGGATCGGGAAGAGGAAAGATCTAGGTATGTTAATATTCTTTTCTTTTTTTAAGAGATAGGATCATACTCTGTTGCCCAGGCTGAAGTGCATTGGTGTAAGCATAGTTCACTGTAGCCTTGAACTCCTGGGCCCAAGCAATCCTCCCACCTCAGCCTCCCTGGTAGCTGGGACTATAGGCATATTCCACCACGCCTGGCTAATTCACTTTTTGTAGAGATGGGGCTTCGCCATGGTGCCCAGGCTGGTCTCAAACCCCTGGCCTCAAGCAGTTCTCCTGCATCAACCTCCCAAAGTGCTAGGATTACAGGTGTCACCCACTGCGCCCTGCAGAGATTCTTTAATTTTTTTTGTATTTTTGTGTTTTTTAATTTTCTTGTTTTTTTCTCGTCATTCTTCCTCTGAGATGTTCTTTACAGATGGAAATTTTCCCTCAGAAATGGTTTTACAGGGCCATTTCAAAATATGGCAAAGAAACATATTTTGGTGTAAAATGTTTATATTTCCTTATTTATCTGTCATGCGATATTATGCCGAGTTAGGGTGGAAAGTCATCCACGTTATATATAGTTAAACTCATCTGATAAGATTTTATGGTTTGTAGGGCATGACTCCAAAGGCCCCTTAGATAGGATTTGGGAGCAAAAAAAAAAAAGGTAAGAGTTGAGTCCCTAAAAGGCAAATGCAAAGTATCTAGCTGCATCCCAGACCTATTGAATAAAAAAATCTGATGGTGAAGCCTAACACTCTTGCCCTTCAGAAGATTCTGATGCTCAAGGCTGAGAACCACTGATGTAAAGCATTGTAGGCAATGGCAAGAACTTTGGGTTTTATTATGAAATGAGAAACCTCTGGAGAGTTTTGAGCAGAAACAATTCAATTTAATAGTGCGAGGTCACTCTACACTAGTTGCTTTGTTGAAGATAGACTTCACAAGGACAAGGGCAGCTATTGTAGAATTCCAGTTGAGAGTTATCTGGCTTTGCAAGGTGGTAAGGGTTAAGGTGATGAAGCTGATTCCATTCTGCATATATTTTGAAGGCAGAATGGATGGGATTTGCTGGCTGGCTTGACATGAAAAGTAAGAAAGAGGAGTAAAAATAACCCAAGATTACAATCAGAAGAAGGGCAAAAGATAAAAAACAAAACTTTTTTGGGCCTGTGCAATGGCAAAACTGAAGTTGTATTTTGGGGAAGGTACAGGTTTGGAGGACGATTTTGAAGATACCAAATGTAAGTGGCTATATTAATCTGCTCAGGCTGCCATGACAAAATACCACAGACTGCATAAACAGCAGAAATTTATTTTTTTTTTTCCACAGTTCTGGAGGCTGGAAAGTCCAAGAATAAGGTCTAGCAGGGTTGGTTCTTGGTGAGGGTCCTCTTCCTAGTTTGCAGATTGCCACCTTCTTGCTGTGTCCTCACATGGCACAGAGTGCTCGGAGGTCTCTTCTTCATCTCATAAGGACATCAGCCCTATTGGATTAGGACCCTGCCCTTACGACCTCTTTTATCCTTTGTGACCTCTTCCCAGGCCCTGTCTTCAATACTGTCACATAAGAGTTCAACATGAATTTGGGGGAAGTTGCAATTCAATTGAGGGCAATGACCTATTAGGCAATCAAATGAAGTGTCAAGAAGGAAGTTGGATATAAGTCTGAAGTTCAGGAATCTAGAAATATGCGTTTGTGAACTGTCAACATATGTATGGTATTGAAGCTATAGAATTGTTTAAAGTTACCTAGGGAATGAGCATAGGATATTTCACAGTGAAGAGGCTAGAAGATGAAGAAGAACTGGACACCACCAGCTGAGGACCAGTCAGTGAAATAGTAAAATCTGGAGTACTCGCAGTCCTGATTTCATTTTATTTCATTTTAAGGTGGAGGAAGTGACTAGCTGTGTTTGATGCTGCTGATCAGCAGAGTACACTGCAGCCTGAACCTCAGTCACAAGATTTGCAATGTAGAAATCAGTTCTCATTTGGATGGCTAGAGTAAACTGAAGATTTGGTGGTCCCTGAGCTAAGTGAATTTCACTTACTCAGAAGCTGGAGGAACTGTTGATGGCTGTTGTAATACCTCAGTTCTGGTCTTCTTAGTTTAAAATAATTTAAACAAGATGCCTGGGTGTGGTGGCTCATGGTTGTAATCCCAGCACTTTGGGAGGCCAAGATGGCCAGATCACTTGAGGCCAGGGGTTCAAGACCGGCCTGGGCAACATGATGAAGAGGCTCAAGCCTGAGAACCACTTATGTAAGTAAAGACTTACTGGAATGCAGCCATACTTCTGCGTATGTGCTGTCTATGGAACTCAGTTGTGACAGACTGTATGTGCCCCTTTGCTTAGCACTGCTGCTGGACGAACTACAGATTGTGTATTTCATCCCTGGAGTATTCTCAACTCAGGAAAGCATCAGAAGTATTAGATGTTTAAAATGGTATATCAGCACCCAATTTCTTGACAGGAAAATGAGGGTGTAACTAAAGCAGGTTTTCAAGTGGCTTGTTAGCCAAACAAGGAAGGCTATTTAGCAATGATGAGATAATTGTGTTTGATTCTAACAGCAGAAGAAATGTGGCCAGAGAAAATAAACTTTTGTTTTTGTTTTTTTTTTTTTGAGACAGAGTCTCACTCTTGTTGCCCAGGCTGGAGTGCCATGGTGTGATCTCCGCTCACTGCAAACTCTGCCTCCCAGATACAAGCAATTCTCCTGCTTCAGCCTCCAAGTAGCTGGGATTATAGGTGTGAGTCACCACGCTCGGCTAATTTTTATATTTTTAGTAGAGATGAGGTTTTACCATGTTGGCCAGGCTGGTCTCAAACTCCTGACCTCAGGTGATCCACATGCACCCCTAAACTTTCTGTGTGTGTGTATGTGACGGAGTCTCCCTTGTGTCCAGGCTGGAGTGCAGTGGCATGATCTCAGCTCACTGCAACCTCCACCTCCCAGGTTTAGGCAATTCTCCTGCCTCTGCCTCTCAAGTAGCTGGGATTACAGGCATGTACCACCATACCCGGCTAATTTTTGTATTTTAAGTAAAGACAGGGTTTCACCATGTTGGCCATGCTGGTCTCGAACTCCTAACCTCGTGATGCGCCAGCCTCAGCCTCCCAAAGTGCTGGGATTATAGGCGTGAGCCACTGGGCCCAGCCAAATCAACGGTGGTGGTGTTGTTGTTAGGGACAAGATCTCACTCTGGCCCAGGCTGCAGTGCAGTGGCATGATCATTGCTCGCCACAGCCTCTACCTGCCAGGCTCAGGTGGACCTCCCCATCAGTTTCCCAAGTGGCTGGAACCACAGGCACACGCCATCATACCCAGTTAACTATTTTTGTAGAGATGTCTCACTTTGTTGCCCGCGCTGGTCTGGAACCCCTGATCTCAAGCCGTCTTCCCTCCTCATCCCAAGTGTTGGGATTACAGGTGTGAGCCACCAAAATAAACTTACAATCGCTGGCCTTTCAGTGAAAACAGTTGCTTGAAATTTGAGAAAGCAACATCAATAGTTTAAAAACAAGACAAAGGACTGTGAACGTTTTCCTTGGTTCCTGAGGGGCTAACAGGTGTTACCACAATACTGCTCACTTGATAATTCAGAGTCATTGCCCAGTTGGAAGTGCTAGGAAGATCAGTTTATGTCAGGTTGCCCAGACCTTTCTGGTTTTAACACTGGAAGTCCCAAATTCCAAATTCTGGGAACCTCCTCAGTCCCAGGAACATTGGACCTTAGAAGTCACCCTGGAAGTGACTGAACAATTAGCCTTTAAATAGTCTGGAGCAACTGTAAGCAAAAATATTTTCAACGTTG
>NW_016108178.1:43191-72944 GCF_001604975.1 Cebus imitator | reverse complement strand
AAAGAAAAAAAAAGAAAAGGGCTTAATCGAAAAAATATCCCATTTGTGAAAATATATGGCATTTGAAGGCTATTCGTTGTATTAATTACCAGCAGGAGCTTTTCAGAAAATACATGAACTTACCATGTCATTGAAGCAGTAGTCAGCAGTGCACTTCATTTGTTCCCACGGACTTGGCCATCAGCAGCAGTTCCATGGATTTTTGACAGAAATAGAAACAGAATAACCTGACTCACCCTACCTACCACATAGCAGTTTGACGGCTTAGCAGTGATACATTTACCTAGACTTACTGAGTTCAGGGCCAAGACTTAAAATTTCTGAGTAAGAACATTCTCTCAGCTATTTTTATCAAATATTGAACAGGTTCAGAAAGTAGATTTTGCTGCAAACTTGCTGTTTCTTCATGAATCTAAGACAATGAATTCAATTTAGAATTAAAAGCCAAAACCACTTACATTCAAAACTTACAAGGCTGAAAAGTCACTTTGATGACATTTGAATTGTGAGTAATATCAGCTACTTTATGTACTTCCTGTGCTGTGAAAGTTAAAAGCCGTGAGATCTGCATTCCCATACATATATTTACAGCAGTTATATTTTCCAACCTAAAACTGTGGTTCCAACAGTGTTTTCAGACCTCAATAAAAGTGCAAAGGAAATGTCCATATCTCAAAATCTCTGTAACCGGGGGACTGCAAAGCTTCCACCTATCTTTCAACAGAAGATGACTAACAGCAAAGTAATAACATGCTAGCACATGCCACACAGAAAGGTAATAGAATTCTGCAAAAGATTTTCAAGTGAGGAATATAGTCAATTGAAAATACTTGGAGGCCAGGCATAGTGGGTCACTGCTGTAATCCTAGCACTTTGGGAGGCTGAGGTGGGCAGATCACATGAGGTCAGGAATTCGAGACCAGCTTGGCCAATGTGGCAAAACCCTGTCTCTACTAAAAATACAAATATTAGCCAGGCATGGTGGCTGGTGCCTGTAATCCCAGCTTATTCTGGAGGCTGAGCAAGGAGAATCGCTTGAACGCAGGAGGTGGAGGTTGCAGTGAGTGGAGATTCTGCCACTGCCCTGCAGCCTGGGCGACAGAGCAAGACTCCATCTCAAAAAAAAAAAAAAAAAAAAAAAAAGAAAAGAAAAGAAATCATACTTTCATGGGGCGCCTGTAATTCCAGTACTTTGGGAGGCCCAGGCGGGTGAATCATGAGGTCAAGAGTGAAGATCAGCCGGGACAAGATGGTGAAACCCCGTCTCTGCTAAAAAATGCAAAAATTAGCCAGGCGTGGTGGCAGGCACCTGTAATCCCAGCTACTCAGGAGGCTGAGGCAGAGAATTGCTTGAACCCAGGAGGTGAAGGTTGTGGTGAGGCAAGATCGCGCCACTGCACTCCAGCCTGGGAGCATGAGCGATAGAGTGAATCTCCATCTCCAAAAGTAAAAATAAAATACAGGTGGGACGCGGTAGCTCATGCCTGTAATCCAGCACTTTGGGAAGCGAGGCAGGCAGACCACTTGAGATCAGGAATTCAAGACCAGCCTGACCAATATGGTGAAACCCCGTCTCTATGTAAAAAATTAATTAATTAATTAATTAATTAAATACAAAAATTCGCTGGGTATCGTGGCACACACCTATAGTCCCAGCTACTTGGGAGGCTGAGGCACAAGAATCACTTGAACTCAGGAGGTGGTTGCAGTGACCCAAGATGGTGCCACTGTACTCTAGCCTGGGTGACAGAGTGAGACTGTCTCAAAAAAAGAAAAAAGTAAGAAATCATACTTGGCCAGGGGTGGTGGCTTATGCCTATAATCCTAGCACTTTGGGAGGCCAAGGCAGGTGGATCACCTGAGGTCAGGAGTTCAAGACCAGCCTGTCCACCCCGTCTCTACTAAAAATACAAAAATTAGCCTGGCGTGGTGGTAGGCACCTGTAATCCCAGCTACTCAGGAGACCAGAGAATCTCTTGAACCTTGGAGGCAGAGGTTGTAGTGAGCTGAGATCATGCCACTGCACACCAGCCTGGGCGACTAATGAAACTCCTTCTTCAAAAAAATATATACATATACCTATAAAATCTTATTGCAGATCAACATCAACAGGTGAACATCTCCAAGCAATGCTGATAGGAAACACTAGCTTCACATCTTGTACAAAAGTGAATTCAAAATGTGTCACAGACCTAAATGTAAAACATAAAACTAAAACACTTAAACTGGGCATGGTGGCTCATGCCTGTAATCCCTGCACTTTGGGAGGCTGAGGCAGTGACAGGAGCTAAGGTTGGGAGTTTGAGACAAGCCTGACCAACATGGAGAAACCCTGCCTCTACTAAAACTACAAAAGTACCTGGGCATGGCGGAGGTTGCAGTGAGCTGAGATTATGCCATTGCACTCCAGCCTGAGTGACAAAGCAAGACTCTGTCTCTGGGGGAAAAAAAAGCTTCATGAAAGACACAAGAGAATGAAAAGACAAACTGGACTAGATGAAAATATGTGCAAAACAGACCTCTCGGCTGGGCACAGCAGCTCACATCTGTAATGTCAGCACTTTGGGAGGCTGAGGCATGCAGGTCACTTGAGGGCAGGAGTTCGAGACCATCCTGGCCAACTTGATGAAAACCTGTCTCTAAAAATACAAAAATCAGACAGGCGTGGTGGCACATGCCTGTAATCCCAGCTACTCGGGAGGCTCAGGCAGGAGAATCACTTGAACCTGGGAAGCTGAAGTTGCAGTGAGCTGAGATCATGCCACTGTACTCCAGCCTGGGCAACAGAGCAACATTCTTACACAACCCCCCCAAAAAAAGATCTGGCAAAACAATCAGTCTGAATTGTCATAGGGAACCTAATTTCTGCCTTTTGACCATAAAATAGGAAGTAAAAATGACTTTTTAACACTTGTATTCCATTTAAGGACTCAGACGGCCTGGGGGATGGCTCACACCTGTAATCCCAGAACTTTGGGAGGCCGAGGCAGGCGGATGAGGAGGTCAAGAGTTCGAGACCAGCCTGGCAAACATGGTGAAACCCCATCTCAAATACAATACAAAAAATTAGCTGGGTGTGATGGTGTGTTTGTGATCCCAGCTACTCAGGAGGCTGAGGCAGGAGGATCACTTGAACGCAGGAGGTGGAGGTTGCAGTGAGCTGAGATTGTGCCAGTGCACTCCAGCCTGGGTGACACAGCAAGACCCCATCTCTAACAAACAAAAGGACTCAGGTATAACATGAAATATGTGATTAAAAAATATATAAGTGGTAATAAATAATACTTATTACATATTTGCATATGTAAGATATTATTGTAATCATTTTAAATGTATTAACACATTTCATCAGAACAACTCTATGTAATACGTATTACTGTTCCATTCTGAAAGATGAGTAAACTGAAGCCCAGGAAGCTTAGGTAGCTTGCCCGCAGATTGTATAAGGTCACCCAGTTGAACTGACTCAAGCTCTTAAAGTTTACTTTCAGCGGGATTAGCGTAAATGCTACATTATTCATGGCAATGGAAAGGAAAAGGGCTGGGTGCAGTGACTCACGCCTGTAATCCCAGCACTTTGAGAGGTTGAGATGAGGTGGAAGGATCGTGCGAGCCCAGGAGTTTGAGACACTAGTGAGCACTAGAGGGCACCACTGCACTCCACTCTGGGTCAGAGAGCAAGACCCCTTCTCTAATAACAAACAACAGGGAGAAGCAAAAGGCTCGCATTGACAAGACCTGGTGACGTTCCTTTTCTGTTGTTGTTTTCTGTTTTCAGTTTTTTTGTTTTTTTCAGAGTCTCACTGCGATACCAGGCTGGAGTGCAATAGCGCGATCTCAGATCACTGCAACCCCCGCCTCTCAGGTTCAAGCAATTCTGCTGCCTCAGCCTCTGGAGTAGCTGGGATTACAGGCACCTGCCACCACACCCAGGTAACTTTTGTTTTTGTTTTTGTTTTTTTGAGAGGGAGTTTCACTCTTGTTGCCCAGACTGGAGTGCAAGGCGTGATCTCGGCTCACTCCAACCTGTGCCTCCCAGGGTCAAGCGATTGTCCTGCCTCAACCTCTTGAGTAGGTGGGATTACAGGTGCATGCCACCATGCCCAGCTAATTTTGTATTTTTAGTAGAGACAGAGTTTCTTCATGTCAGTCAGGCTAGTCTCGAACTCCTGACCTCAGGTGATCTGCCAGCCTGGGCCTCCCAAAGTGCTGGGATTATAGGTGTGAGCCACCGTGCCTGTCCGACTTTCCTTTTTTGCTGTTTTGTTTTCCTTCCCCAAGTTATTGGTAGAGGGACCTAGTGAGTTTATGAATCAGGGGCAGAAATGGGGCACTGGGGCACACGTGGAAGGAAGGCCAACAAGATTTCTAGTCTGAAATGGTCAGCCTTGAAATAGCTAAGAGCAATAAAACACTAGGTGGCGGTAGATCCCAGGCACTTGAAATTTCCAGTCAGCCTGGCTTGGTGGCATGAGCCTGAAGTCGCAGCTTCTGAAGAGGCTGAGGCAGGCAGAAAATATCTAAAGTTAACTCATCGCACTTAAAGAGACTGGCAAAAACACAAAATTATTAAAGGGATTTATACCCTAGTGTTAAGCCTTTTTTTTTTTTAAGATGGAATCTCACACTGTTGTCCAGGCTGGAGTGCAATGGCACGATCTCAGCTCATTGCAGCTTCTGCCTCCTGGATTGAAACAATTCTCCTGCCTCAGTCTCCTGAATAGCTGGGATTACAGGCACCAGCCATCATGTCTGGTTAATTGCTGTATTTTTACTAGAGACTTCACCATGTTGGCCAGGCTGGTCTTGAACTCCTGACCTCAGGTGATCCCCCCACCTCGGCTTCCCAAAATCCTGGGATTACAGTTGTGAACCACCATGCCCAGCCAACATATCTTCTCAAAAAGACCTCCCTTAGAAGCATAATTTTATAGACATATGAACACACATATATACAGTACACCAGTTTCTACGCTACTACAGGACAGAAACTACCACTATCAAACGCCTCTTAAGCAGCTTGGTGCTTAGGAAACATCTTTCCAATAATTAGCAATTGGTGAAAATATATTTGCCTAATGGGTTTGGATCAGCAGCAATACGACATTCCGATGACACAAAACCATGAAAATAGTTACCTTATGAATCTGTGTATACAGATGAAGAAATTGAACTTTGATTGATTATACAATATCTACAATTTTTTTTTAAATTAGAGACGAAGTCTCGCTATATTGCCCAGGGTGGTCTCCAACTCCTGGCCTCAAGCAGTCCTCCCACCTTGACCTCTCAAAACATTTTGGTTTGATTTATATTGGTTTTTAGAGACAGGATCTCACTGTGTCACCCAGGCTAGAGCACAGTAGCATGATCATAGCTCACTGCAGCCTTAAACTCCTGGCCTGAGGTGATCCTCCCACCCTGGCCCTCCTGAGTAGCTGAAACTACAGGAACTTGCACGAGGCCCGGCTACTTTTTTTTTTCTTGAGATGAAGTTTTGCTCTTGTCCCCCAGGATGGAGTGCAATGGCATGGTCTCAGCTCACTGGAACCTCCACCTCCCAGGTTCAAGGAATTCTCCTGCCTCAGCCTCCCACAGAGGTGGAAATACAGGTATGTGCTGCCACGCCTGGCTGATTTTTTGTATTTATAGTGGAGTTTCACCATGTTGGCCAGGCTGGTCTCAAACTCCTGACCTCAGGTGATCTGCCCACCTCAGCCTCCTAATGTACTGGGATTATAGGCATGAGCCACTGTGTCCAGCCTTTTTTCTTTCTTTTTTTTTTCTTTTTTTTTTAAATGGGTCCTCAGTATGTTGCCCAAGCTATTTGGGAATTCCTGGCCTCAGGTGATCCTCCTCCCTCGGTGTCCCAAACCTCTAGGGTTACAGGCATGAGCCACTCCCCTGGACAGCAAATAATTGTATATAATTTATATACAATTTATATAAATGTTCTTAGGTGTATAGTAAAATGATGGCTCTGTTTTAAAAAGAAAATTTCACACAAGAGAACTTTGCTTTAGTACCACAATCACTGTAAACACCATCTGTAGCCCACGGTGTTCAGAGGATTACCTGTTTTCCAGTCACTGGGCCATTTTGGTTTTATTTCTTATTCATGAGGCCTGAATTATAAACACGAAGTAACACTGGACTTAGGATTTGGAGCATTTTTCTACTTCAGCTAGTAAACCTCAAAGTTTTGGAAATATTTTTCAAGTTACATCTAGGTGATCTCTTTCTGTCCTTTTTTCTCTCCAAAACAAATAAAAACAAAATAAGTAAACTGTTTGACTAGTTAGAGTTCACCTTAGGTAGCAGTTAATGTCCTATCCCATTGATCCAGTTAGGGAATGTTTCACATACCTGTCTACAAATTTCTCCTGTTCCAGTAACCAACCTGTTTTATAATTAAGTAGCTTACCAATTATTGCAGTGGCCTGCTCTGCTTGAGTTTGTATTAACAAAAAGAAAATGAACTTGTACCAGTATCGCAGACATTACTTTTCTTTGCTGATAGTGACCAATTTTGGAATCTCCCCTGTTATAAATAAATGCTGTCAACCTTGCAAAGCCCAGGAAAAGAATCCAGGCCAGGCTCGGTGGCTCAAACCTATAATCCCAGCACTTTGGGCGGCCGAGTCGGGTGGATCTCGAAGTCAAAAGATTGAGATCATCCTGGTCAACATGGTGAAACCCGGTCTCTACTAAAAATACAAAAATTAGCTGGGCGTGGTTGTGTGTGCCTGTAGTCCCAGCTACTCGGGAGGCTGAGGCAGGAGATTTGCTTGAACCCGGGAGGTGGAGATTGCAGTGAGCCGAGATCGTGCCACTGCACTCCAGCCTGGCGCCTGTCACAGAGCAAGACCCTGTCTCAAAAAAAAAAATTTGTATATATATATATATATGTATATGTATATATACACATATACACACATACACATACACATAGTGTCTCTCTTTCAGGATTCCTACAGGACATGCTGCTAAGGGCTCAGGCCAGGAGTGGGCTCCAACTTCAGCTGTTTTCCAGAAGCCACAGGAGCACCTGTTCTCACCCCCACACTCAGAGTGAGTGTAATGAGGGTTGCCTGCAGAAAGTACTGCACGAGGACACAGTGGTTATCAAAATATGCCAGTCAGCCACACAACTCCTAGCTCACTGGAACTGTCAAGGGGCCAATCATCTCGAAGTGTTCCCATGAAGAAAAATGCTTATTTATTGGAAGACAGAACTGAGAGGGTTGGCTGAAACCACTTTGCCTTCAACAACAACTGTTTAATCCTTTTGCCTGGTGCATGACATCAGCTCCCAGAACACAGAGGTTATTAATAACTGTGGGACCTTTTCCCAGCCTCCAGATCAATTGGCAGAAGCCTCCGGTTATCTCCTTCTGGATGCTTCTATTATTTGGAGCTGGGAAGTGACCTCCTCCTCAAAACCGGTACAGGTTTTCCCCCGGCTTGGGAAATACACTGTTGCCCACCAGCCCCCAGACTTGCCTCCTCTCCATCCATCACTGGCTGGGTTGGCTGGGTGTCAGGCTGGTGTCTGTGCTTCCGCCAAGACTCCAAGTGCCGTCCAGTGGAGTCCACCACGTACCTCTCCTCCCATGGTTCCTCACTGCCAGGTGCAGTCTGGGGCATTGATCCACACCAATGGAGCCAGGCTGATTTACAATGAGTCATTTTGAGCTGGCTCCTCTTCTCATGCTTGGCAGAGGCTGCAGCATCAGCTTCTGGGCAGGAGCTGAGCAAGGCTGAGGTCTTCACCTGGGGACATTGGGGTGGACGTTTCTCCAGGAGGTGCTGCTGCGATCGGCAGGACTCAGTAGAGAGTCTTACATGTAGGGCTTCCCCAGGGCTGGCCCTCACCTCTCTTCCTCTTCCTTCCTTCCTGCAGGGGCTAAGCCATGCCTGTGGCTTTACCAGGATCTCAGTGCAGGAAACGCTGCAGCTCCTCTCACTCTCATCTGCTTTCTCAGCTCCAGGTCGCACCCTTCCCGCTGGCCACATCACAGGGGATGGCCTTCAGCACCCAAACCCAGCCGGACACAGTGGGCTGGACAAAACTGGGTCATGCTGGCTAAATGCCGCCAGCTCCCCTGCGAAATTAAAGGAAGAGCCTTCACCTTGGGAGCCTGATGGAGGAGGGGGCAAAGCACCTCCCATGCGGGCACAGGAGGCCTCTACTGAAGGCTTGATCATCAGGAGCATGGTCACCTCCAAGAGCTGACCTCATCTCTCCCCCAAACCTGCTCACTTGGTCTGCTTCCTGTCTCTGTGGATAGCATCATCACTCTTAGTCATTCATACTGAACAAAGCAGCTCTCTTCTGGTTCATCTTGAGCTGGCCTATGTGTGTGTGTGTGTGTGTGTGTGTGTGTGTGTTAAATATACCTAAAATGTATTGTGTCATTTTTTGAGATAGGGTCTCACTCTGTCGCCAAGGCTGGAGTACAGTGGAACCATCTCGGCTTACGGTAGCCTGCACCTCCTGGACTCAAATCATCCTCCCACCTCAGCTTCTGAAGCAGCTGGGACTACAGGTGCATGCCACCATGCCCAGCTAATTTTTACATTTTGTATTTTCTTGTAGAGACAAGGTTTCATTGTGTTACCCAGGGTGTTTCATTTTTTGTTTTTTTTTCTAAGACAGAATTTTGCTCTTTCGCCCAGGCCAGAGCGAAATGGTGTGATCTTCGCTCATGGCAACCTCTGCCTCCTGGTTGAAGCAATCCTCCTGCCTCAGCCTCCTGGGTAGCTGCAATTATAGGCACCCACCACCACACTTTTTAACATGAATAATGGAAGCACTGTGCTTTGTATGAACTCCAAAACTGAAGTTATCCTCCCATGTCAGCCTTCCAAACTGCAGGGATTACAGGTGTGAGCCACCACACCAGCCTGAAATGGAGCATCTTAACCGTGTTGAAATGTGCAGTTCAGTGGCATTAAGTACATTCACTTTGTTGTGCAACTGTCACCACTACCCACCCAAGGAACTTTTTCACATTCTCCAACTGAAACTCCACACCCATTAAACACTCACTTCCCGTTCCTCTCCCCTCAGGCCCCCGCAACCACCATTTCACTTTCTGTCACTACAAGTTTGACTGCTCTAGGGACCTCATGTAAGTGGAACGATACATGATGTGTCATTTTGTGTCTGGCTTATCTCACTTATCACAATGTTCATAACAACGTTGATCCATGTAGCAGCACGTGTCAGAATCTCCTTGCTTTTACAGGCTGAATAATATTCCACTGTATGTCTGTATCACAGTTTGTTTATCCACTCATTGGTCTATTCTTCTTTTTTAGACGGAGTCTTGCTCTGTTGCCCAGGCTGGAGTGCAGTGGCAGGATCTCAGCTTACTGCAACCTCTGCCTCCCAGATTCAAGGATTCTCCTGCCTCAGCCTCCTGAGTAGCTGGGATTACAGGTGTGCACCACCATGCCAGGCTAATTTTTTTTTTTTTTTGAGATGGAGTTTGTTGTTGCCCAGGCTAGAGCGCAATGGCATGATCTCGGCTCACTGCAACCTCCACATCCTGGGTTCAAGCTACTCACCTGCCTCAGTCTCCTCAGTAGCTGGGACTACAGGCATCTGCCACCATGCCTACCTAATTCTGTGTATTTTTAGTAAAGATTGTGTTTCACCATGCTGGCCAAGCTGGTCTCAAACTCCGGAACTTGTGATCCACCCACCTTGGACTCCCAAGGTGCTGACATTACAGGTGTGAGCCACCATACCCAGCCCCTAATCAGGTTTTAAGTCCGCTATTATATGCTGCCTTTGTATCCTCCTGAAATCTTAAAGTATAAATTATATGATCTGTGATTGTTATACCATCCAGTCCTCACAAAACCGTAATTTTTTTAAACAGTAAAATCAGCTCCACTGGCATTTATGGAGTAGTTACTAATGCAGCAATACTATTCTGAGAGGGAGGAGAACATAGGGAGACATGAGAAGCCTTAGAGCTAACAGTGAGAAATAATGTGGCACAGTGGTGAGAATGTACACGCAAACATAGTCTCTCTAAATAGAGGGATATAAAACTGCATTTTTTTAAACTGCCATTTACACATCACGTCGCATTCTAATTGCTTCATAGGTAAAAATACTTAAATGTTTTTTCTAATATCCCAAACTGGATAGTGATGAACACATTTAACTCTCTCTTTTCATTTTACTTGATTTCTTAGACAATTCAGATACTGTGGGGGAACTTAGGGGAACACGCTTGAAAACCAAAGTACTTAAGTAAAATTTATTTAGTGCTCACTATGTACTAACTACTAGTATGGCAGATTCTGGGGATAAAACAGTGAGCAAACACCAGCAGTGATCTTGCACTGGTGGAGTTTACAGTGCGATGGAACGAACCGGTAATAATCAGACCAGTCAATGATGAATTATCACAGGAATAAGTGCTGCACAGAAGAGCCAGGGTGCTGAGTTCATAGCACAGAGGTCACAACGTGGACCTGGACGTGAGCAGGGAATGGACTGGGCATCCAGGAGGGCTTCCATGATCAAGGACACACAGCTAGAGGAAAAACCTGAGGAGCACAGAGAGTACGCCAGGCAGAGAGAGGTGGGGGCAAATTCCTTGCGACTAGAGGGTGCAGGACAGTTCCAAGGAACTGAGAGGAAGTGGGAACCAAAGGGTAAGGGACAGCTTGATGGGAAATTAGGCAAAAGAAGTAGGGAGGGACCAGACCTTGCAGGACCTTGTGGGTTGTGTTAGATCTTGTGTTTGAGGGTGATAGATCTTCACCCTCAAGACAATAAGCAGCCACAAAGGAGTTCTGCCTCTGTTGCTAATTACATCCTAAGACCACTTATGCAGAGCATCTGGCGGAGTCCCAGATCCATAGCAGTAGGCAGCGAATGTCGATTCCCTCCCAAAGGCATCCTACAACATTTACTGCTTTATCCAAATAGTCAACCAATTAACAATCAAAATGAGTATCTCTTGTATTTTCACATCAGTATCGTTGCGAAATGAATTAGTATGTTTGAGTCTTAATGGAATGTCCATTATCTCTCAATATACAAAAAATTCAGCCTTTGATATCCAAAGGCTCTACCTCTGAAACCAAATGCAGATCAAAATGCAAAATTCAACGAATGTGAAACCTATGGATGGAGGGCTGATGTTTTGTATATATGGGTTCCAAAGAGCCAACTGCAGGACTTGAGTCTGTGCAACTTTTGATATCTGTGGGGGTCTGAAAACCAATTCCTCATAGATGCCAATGCACAACTAGATATACAAAAAGCAATTGTAGTTTTATTCCCTAGAAATAAACATTCTGGAAATGAGATTAGGAAAACAATTTCATTTATAACAGCATCAAAAAAATAAAATAATGGTATTAACTCCAAGAAATGAAGCACAAGATATATTAGGAAAACAATAAGAGTATTGGAAGAAATTTAAGAGAACCTAAACAAATGGAAGTACACCACATTGTCTTTAAAATGGGAAGATCATAATGCTATCAAGATGGCAATACTTAAAATTCATTGAAAACCTTAATATGATCAAGATGGCAGTATTCCTGAAGTTGATCTACAGATTCAATTCAATTTCTATCACAATTCAAGTTGCTTTTGTTTCCAGAAAACCAACAAGCTGACTCTAAAATTCATATGGAAATAGAAAGGATTCAGAATGACCAAAGCCATTTTGTAAAAAGAAGAGCAAAGTAGAGTACTCCCACTTCTAGATTTCAAATTTTACTACAAATCAACAGTAATGAAGACTCTATGTACTGGCATGGAATAGACATATAGGTCAATGGACCAGAACTGAGAATCCAGATGTCAATTGATTTTTGACAAGGGTGCCAAGATAATTTAATGGGAGAAAGAATCTCTTTTATTTTTTTAACCAACAGAATTTTATTTCATTAAGCATGAAGTTACATTCACATTTGTCTACAAACACAGTCAGTAAGGAAACAAAAACTATCAGCTTTCTTGCTGTAGTATGAAATGTTCAGTGGCCGGCTCACTTAAAGGCAGAGTCAACCCTGACGGGGACTCGAGATCAGTCACAACTACTTGGGAGAAGAACACAAAGACCACCAGCTTTCTTGCTGTGGTGCCGAATGTTCAGTGGCAGGGTCACTTAAAGGCAGAGTCAACCCTGATGGGGACTAGACATCAGTCACAACTACTTGGGAGGAGAACACAAAGACCACCAGTTTCCTTCTGGTGCCAGATGTTCAGTGGCAGGCTCACTGGAGGTGGAATCAACCCTGACGGGGAGTCCAGATCAGTCACAACTACTTGGGAGGAGAACACCAAGACCACCAGCTTTCTTGCTGTGATGCTGGATGTTCAGTGGCAGGCTCACTTGAAGGTGGAATCAACCCTGATGGGGACTCCAGATCAGTCACAACTACTTGGAGGAGAATGTGAAGACCACCAGCTTTCCTGCTGTGGTGCCAGATGTTCAGCGGCAGGCTCACTTGAAGGCAGAGTCATCTCTAACGGGGACTTGAGATCAGTCTCAAATACTTGGGAGGAGAATATAAAGACTACCAGCCTTCTTGCTGTGGAGTTGGACGTTCATTGAGTGGGAGGCTCACTTGAAGGCATAGTGAACCATGACACATACTCAAGATCTGTGCAAAGTACTTGGGATGAGAACACAAAGACCACAGCTTTCTTGCTGTGATGCCAGATGTTCAGTGGCAGGCTCACTTGTAGGCAGAGTCAACCATGATGGGGGCTCGAGATCAGTCAAAAGTACGTGGGAGGAGAATACAAAGACCACCAGCTATATTGCTGTGGTGTCAGATGTTCAGTGGCAGGCTTACGTGAAGGCGGAATTGACCATAATAAGAACTCGAGATCAGTCACAACTACTTGGGAGGAGAACACAAAGACCACCAGTTTCTTGTTGTGGTGCTGGATGTTCAGTGGCAGGCTCACATGAAGGCAGAATAAACCCTGATGGGGACTCAAGATTAGTCACAACTACTTGGCAGGAGAACACAAAGACCGCCAGCTTTCTTGCTGTGGTGCCGGGTGTTCAGTGGCAGACTCACTTGAAGGTGGAATCAACCATGATGGGGAATCCAAATCAGTCACAACTACTTGGAGGGGAATGCAAAGACGCCAGTTTTCTTCCTGTGGTGCCAGATGTTCAGTAGCAGGCTCATTTGAAGGTGGAGTCAACCCTGACGGGGACTCAAGATCAGTCACAACTACTTGGGAGGAGAACACAAAGACCACCAGCTTTCTTGTTGTGTTTCCGGGTGTTCAGTGGCAGGCTCACTTGAAGGCGGAGTCAACCCTGACGGGGACTCAAGATCAGTAACAAGTACTTGGGAGGAGAACACAAAGTCCACCAGCATTCTTGTGATGGTGCCGGATGTTCAGTGGCAGGCTCACTTGAAGGTGGAATCAACTCTGACAGGGACTCGAATTCAGTCACAAATAGTTATGGGGAGAACGAAAAGACCACCAGCTTTCTTGCTGTGGTGCTGAATGTTCAGTGGCAGGGTCACTTAAAGGCAGAGTCAACCCTGACGGGGACTAGACATCAGTCACAACTACTTGGGAGGAGAACACAAAGACCACCAGTTTCCTTCTGGTGCCAGATGTTCAGTGGCAGGCTCACTGGAGGTAGAATCAACCCTGACGGGGAGTCTAGATCAGTCACAACTACTTGGGAGGAGAACACCAAGACCGCCAGCTTTCTTGCTGTGATGCCAGGTGTTCAGTGGCAGGGTCACGTGAAGGTGGAGTCAACCCTTATGTGGACTCAAGATCAGTCACAACTACTTGGGAAGAGAACACAAAGACCACCAGCTTTCTTGCTGTGATGCTGGATGTTCAGTGGCAGGCTCACTTGAAGATGGAATCAACCCTGATGGGGACTCCAGATCAGTCACAACTACTTTGAGGGGAATGCAAAGACCACCAGCTTTCTTGCTGTGGTGCCAGATGTTTAGCGGCAGGCTCACTTGAAGGCAGAGTCAACCCTGATGGGGACTCGAGATCAGTCAAAACTACGTGGGAGGAGAATACAAAGTCCACCAGCATTCTTGTGGTGGTGCCAGATATTTAGTGGCAGGCTCACGTGAAGGCGGAATCAACCATAACAGGGACTCAAGATCAGTCACAACTACTTCAGAGGAGAACACAAAGACCACAAGCTTTCTTGCTGTGGTGCCAGGTGTTTAGTGGCCGGATCACTTGAAGGTGGAGTCAACCCTGACAGGGACTCGAGACCAGTCACAACTGCTTCAGAGGAGAACACAAAAGACCGCCAGCTTTCTTGCTGTGGTGCCAGATGTTCGGTGGCAGGCTCACTTGAAGGTGAAGTTAACCCTGATGGGGATTCAACATCAGGCACAACTACTTGGAAGAACACAGAGGCTGCCAGCTTTCTTGCTGGGGTGTAGGATGTTAAGTGGCAGGATCACTTGAAGGCGGAGTCATCCCTGACGGGGACTTGAGATTTGTCACAAATATTTGGGAGGAGAATATACAGACTGCCAGCTTTCCTTTTGTGGTGTCGGACATTAATTCAATGGCATGCACACTTGAAGGCAAAGTGAACCATGGCAGTGACTTGAGATCTGTGCAAAGTACTTGGAAGGAGAACACAAAGACCACGAGCTTTCTTCCTGTGGTGCCAGATGTTCAGGAGCAGGCTCACTTGAAGGTGAAATCAACCCTGACATGCACTTGAAATCAGTCACAACTGCTTGGGAGAGTAAAACAAAGACCGCAAGCTTTCCTACTGTGGTGCCGGATGTTCAGTGGCAGGCTCACTTGAAGGTAGAGTCAACCCGGACAGGGACTCAAAATCAGCCACAACTACTTGGGTGGAGAACACAAAGAACACCACCTTTATTGCTGTGGTGCCGGATGTTCAGTGGCAGATTCACTTGCCGGCAGAGTCAACCCTGACGGGGACTTGAGATCAGTCACAAATAGCTGGGAGGAAAATAACAAGATTGCCAGGTTTCCTGTTGTGCTGTTAAATGTTCATTCAGTAGCAGACTCACTTGAAGGCAAAGGTTAATCGTGATGGGGACTCAACATTCTTCCAAAGTACTTGGGAGGAGAATATAAGGATTGCCAACTTTCCTGCTGTGGTGCCAGATGTTCACTAGCAGGCTCACTTGAAGGTGATATCAACCCTGACAGGGACTCGTGATCAGTCACAACTACTTGGGAGAGAACACAAAGACCACAAGCTTTCTTGTTCTGGTGCTGGATGATCAGTGGCAGGCTCACTTGAAGGCAGAGTCAACCCTGATGGGGACTCAAGAGCAGTCACAACTACTTGGGAGGAGAACACAAAGACCGCCAGCTTTGTTGTTGTGATGTCAGATGTTCAGTGGCAGGCTCACTCTAAGTTGGAATCAATCTTGATGGAGACTCAAGGTCAGTAACAACTACTTTGGAGGAGAACACAGGGACTGCCAGCTGTCTTGCTGTTGTTTTGGATGTTCAATAGCAGGCTTATTGGAAGGCAGAAGTGTCTTGAAGGGAACTCGAGGTCAATCAGAATTATTTTTGTTCAGTAGCAGAGTCATTAGGAGATGGAATCAACCCTGCAAGGAACTCGCTTTTACCTTCAATATTTGGGGGTTGGGGGAACAAATCCAGGTCTTGGTGGAAGATTCGGAGGAAAACCCCTGGGTGGATAGGCACTCCTCACTGCGAATGGAGCATATGGTGGATCTGGGAAATCGCTTGGTGGAAAATCATGTGGAGAAACTCCAAACAGGGTTCCTGGAGGAGGTGGGGGGAAAGGAGTTCCTCTTCTCATATCGGTAACATAGGTGTAATGCTCTCTGCCAAATCCTGTGTTTGGAACATCAACTGTAGAAGGATCTTTGTGTAAAAATTTGAATTTCATCTCTGTGTCAGCTAATTTTTGTCTGTACTTAGCATTTTCCTTCCTTAATCCTTTGAGGTTTATTTCAGCAGTCCGAGCTGCCAACCAATTGTCATGTGCTTTTTTCTTAAGGAGTAAAATCTGCTCTTGATAAGAAAGGATCATTCTTTCCAACTCTTCTTCAAGATGTTCAGCTTGCTTTCTATACTTCTCCAGCTGGTCAGTGGTACAGTTGATCTTTTCCTCTTGTTTAGAAAGTTTCCCTTGTCTCTCTAACTGGTCATTTTCTTCTACAGTGAATGTTTTGTAAAGTCTCATTGTCGTTTCTTCATGTAATTCAGTCATTACTTCAAGTTTCTGTTGAAGCTTCTGATTCTCACTTTCAAAATCTGTGTTTTCTGACTGTAAAGATGCTTGTTCAGACTGAAGCTGTTTAATATGCCCCATAAGCTGCTTCTCTGTTTTATCAGTTTCGGACAACTGAATATAAATTTGGTTTCTTTCTCCTTCTAAACATTTTAAAGATGCATTTAACTTAGCAGCATCAATCAGTTTCTTCAAAGCTCCTTTTGGAGAATCAGCTAAGGAAGCGCCACGTTCTGATTCACTCTTCATTTCTACTTTTGAGTTATGATCGTCCATCATGTCTTCTCCAAGCACAGCAGCCCAATCTTTCATCTTCAGGAAGTGTTTAGTCAGCGTCTTGATGTGATCGTCTTTGTCATTTAGAACTTGTTCTGTGTTAACTTTGGAGTCTTCAAATATTATTTTCTGCTTATTAAGTTCACTCACTTGTTCTTTCCATGCTTCAGCTTCCTGCAAAAGATGTTCCTGGCTTTCCTGAAGTTGAGAATTTTCATTCAAAGCATCTTTTATCACGATCTTCAGTTGTTCAACATTCATTTGAAATATGTTTAAGGGCATTTTGGCTTCAGCTAGCTGTGATTTAAGGGATTTTGACAGGTCTTCTAGAGACTGTTTTATTTCTGAAATATCCGCCATAAACTGATGTTGTCTACAATGTTGGTATTTCTCTTCTTTTAACTCTTTTTTCAGATATGGTATTTCATCCTCCATTTCAGAAATGGATCTGTTCAGCTTTTCACATGTTGCCCCCAAACTTTCTGCTTCTGCTGCCTGGTTCTCAAGGCTGACGTCCTGTAAAGATGACTCTCTTTCATAGCCTTCATAGCTTTTTTGTAGAAAACTAAATTTTTCAAGTAGGTTACATTTTTCTTTAATTTGCTCACAAAGCTCTAGAGCAAGCTTTTTCTCTCTTCCCACATATAGCTGACTCCTGACTGATCTAAAACATCTCCACAGAAAAAGGGGAATAGCAACAAATCCAATAACACCTGCCCATATCACTAATTCCCATGGAAAACCATTAGAATTTGATACCATACTTTCCAGCAGTGCTGCCACAATCCTGTGTAGCTTCTCCATGACCAGCCTCAGGTAGGGCTCAGGAGTAGCACCCGGCTACTACATAGCGCCAAGGCTGTTCTGGTGGTCGCCCCAGTAACCCCAGCACTTGGAATCAGTAGCATTCAGTCTGGAACTGGAGCAGACCACTGCGAAACTGGCTGTGGGGGGAGCTGTGGACAGGGGCAGGGGCGGTGGAGGGCACTGGAGAAGAGCTGGCCTTCAGTCTGGAACCTGAATCCACACGAGGCAACTGGAGTAGACCACTGTGGAACCGGCTGTGGGGGGAGCTGGGGGGATGAGGACACCCACAGGCCCCACAGGCCTCACAGGCCCACGCTGCCCACCCCGACCCCCGTGTTACACTTTACATCTTGAGGTGGCACAGGTCCGGGCCTGACCCCCATTTAACTGTTTTTTTATTGGTAATATCATATTGTGTTAATTAGTTTTTTAATAATAAAAAGATTTGTCAAGGAGAGACTGCAAATTTATGATTCCTCAAGATTGCCTTGGCCACTATTGACATTTTGCTCTTCCATGTGAATTCTACTAACAACATGTGAAGTTTCATTTAAAAAATCATTTTGTCTATTTTTTTGTTTGTTTTAGAAACAGGGTCTCACTCTGTCACCCAGGCTGGAGTGCAGTGGTGCACAGCTCACTACAGCCTCAAAACCCTGGACTCAAGAGCTCCTCCCACCTCAGCCTTCCAAGTAGCTAGGACTACAGGTGTGTGCCACCACACTGAGACATTTTGGTATTTTGAATTGCATTATATTTACAGGTGATTTGGGACAAATTTCCTTTTTGCATCATGAAGGTAACAAATTTCCTTCTATAAGATTATCTTTTGTGTCCTTCACAAACATTTTGTAATTTTCTATGTTGATGTTTTGTGCATATTTGTTCTTATTACTAGTTTAAGAGTAGCTTTTAAAAAATTACTTTTTTTTTTTTTTTTTTTTTTTTTTTGACAGAGTCTTGCTTTGTCACCCTGACTGGAGTGTGGTGGGTGCAATATTGGCTCACTGCAACCTATGGCTCCCAGGTTTATCAGATTCTCATGTCTCAGCCTCTGAGTAGCTGGGATTATAGGCATGCACCAATATGCCTGGCTAATTTGTGTATTTTTAGTAAAGACACCGTTTTGCCATTTTGGCCAGGCTGCTCTTGAACTCCTGACCTCAAGTGATCTGCCCATGGCTCCCCAGAGTGCCGGGATTATAGACATGAGCCACTGCTCTCAGCCTAATCACATTTCTTAATTGGTAACTGAATGCAGGAACACCATTTGAATTTGTATTAAGCAATGTTTGGTTTTTAAAAAAATCTCCATGATATGTTTAGTTAAAACAAAATATCAGAATGCATCCTACAAAATAAGCATATTGTTTGATGATACTCAAACAAGAGTTACAACGTAAAATGTAAAATTCATTAATTTGAATTTCAGGCATTTGAAGCCACGACTCTAAGTTTGAAACTGTTCCATTACTTTACATTCTTTTTATTAGTGGGAATATACAGATATACCATTACTGTCTTTAGATTTCTAAAACAATCATGATTTCCCTCCATCTTTAATAATTGAGTCAGTTATAGAATTACATATTACCATAGTAGTCTGAAGATTTTACTTTGTGTGTGCGTGTGTTTGTTTTTTGAGATGGAGTTTCACTCATGTTACCCAGGCTGGAGTGCAATGGCGTGATCTCGGCTCACCACAACCTCTGCCTCCTGGGTTCAGGCAATTCTCCTGCCTCAGCCTCCTGAGTAGCTGGGATTACAGGCACATGCCACCATGCCCAGTATTTTTAGTAGAGACGGGGTTTCACCATGTTGACCAGGATGGTCTCGATCTCTCGACCTCGTGATCCACCCGCTTCGGCCTCCCAAAGTGCTGGGATTACAGGCTTGAGCCACCACGCCCGGCCTAGAAGATTTTACTCTTGTTGCTGATGAGAAGTTTGACTAGATACCATTGACTTCCCTCTGTAGATACTGTCTATTACTTCAGGAAGCATCTTAAAGTTTTCCCTTTGTCATGATGCTCTGCAGTTTTACTTTGGTAGCTGACTTAATTTTATTATCATCAACACTTACAGCTAATTTCCCATCTAGAGACATTTCTTTCTTCATTTCTAGTAAACTCTGTGTTATTATCACTTTGAGTGTTATTTTCTACGGCCTTTCTCTTCTTGGCCATTTGTCAACATTTATTAGCTAAAATCCTGTTAAGTCTATTCATTTATCCTCCAAGTTTCACAAGTGTTTTCATGTTTTTTATATGTCTCTTATTTCTTATTAATGAATTAGCATCATATTTATGCATTCTCTCATTAGTTTAATGATTTCTTTGTAATTTTAATTATATTGACCATATTTGTCATTTGTTTCAATTTTAATATTTTTTTCTCTAACATATGTAATTTTGGCCCCTTGGATGTGCCTATTTCTCGTTCTTTTCAATTTTTTTCCCCTTTGGCTCTTTGATAAACCCCAAGTAAATATCGTTCAGATTCTTCTGTCATTTTCATTCACCTTCTGCTTGGTGGGGATTTTTAAGTTGACTTTTTTAAGAATCAATGTGTTGCAGAAATTGAATTTTCACATTTTAAGGAGTAATTTTTTAACCTCTTTTTTGGTACTCACTTCTCTCTGCTGGATAAGAGTGTCTCATTAAATTATCTTGGCACCCTTCTTTAACAAATCTTTTTAAACAAGTTGTGGTACGAAAACTGGATATCTATCTTTAAAAATTAATGTGGACCCCTACTCTATACTATATACAAAAATTAACTCCAAACGGATCAAAGACCTAAACACAAGAGATAAAACTATAAAACTCCTAGAAGAAAACACAGGCATAAATCTTAATAATCTTTCTTGACACTTGCTAAGAGAGCAGATTGTAAGTGCTCTTACCACAAAAAATGCTAATTGTGTGAGGACAGGAATACATTAAGTAGCTTCCCTGTAGTATTCGATTTACTGTGTATATGTATATCAAACATCACATCACACACCTTAAATACATGCAATTTTAATAAAAAGTAAAAAGTTTAAAGAAAAATACAAAATAAAGAGTTCTGATGGTAAATGTAGTGCCTGCTGTCTATAAAAATAGACATTTTTCCAGAGAAGACATACAAACAGCCAATGGGTATATGAGAGGGTGCTCAATGTCACTAATCATCAGGAAAATGCAGATCAAAATCACAATGAGATATCACTTGTTAAGAAGGTTATTATCAATAAAAAAGCCAACTGGTAACAAGTTGTATTAGTCCATTTTCACGCTGGTGATAAAGACATACCTGAGACTCGGCAATTTACAAAAGAAAGAGATTTAATGGACTCACACTTTTCATTGCTGGGGAGGCCTCACAATCATGGCAGAAGGTGAAAGACACATCTCACATGGCAGCAGACAAAAGAAGAGAGAGCTTGTGCAGGGAAACTCGCTTTTTTTTTTTTTTCTCGAGACGGAGTTTCTATTGTTACCCAGGCTGGAGTGCAATGGCGCGATCTCGGCTCACCGCAACCTCCGCCTCCTGGGTTCAGGCAATTCTCCTGCCTCAGCCTCCTGAGTAGCTGGGATTACAGGCACGTGCCACCATGCCCAGCTAATGTTTTGTATTTTTAGTAGAGACAGGGTTTCACCATGTTGACCAGGATGGTCTCGCTCTCTCGACCTCGTGATCCACCCGCTTCGGCCTCCCAAAGTGCTGGGATTACAGGCTTGAGCCACGGCACCCGGCCCGGAAACTCGCTTTTTAAAAACCATCAGATTTCATGACAATTATTCACTGTCATGAGAACAGTGTGGGAAAAACCCACCCCCATGATTCAATTATCTCCCATTGCGTCCCTCCCACCATACATGGAAATTATGGGAAGTACAAGATAAGATTTGGATAAGGACACAGAGCCAAACCATATCACGGGTGTTGGTGAGAACATTGAGCAATTGAAAGCATTTTTACTGTGTTGTGGGAATGTAGAGAATGATGCAGCCACGATGGAAAACAGTATAGAGGCTCCTCCAAGAATTCAAAATAGAACTACCTTGTGATCTAGCAATCCTACTTCTGGGTGTATACATCCAAGAGAATTGAAATCAGGATCCTGAAGCACTATCTGCATTCCCATGTTCACCGTAGCATTATTCACAATAGCCAAGATAAGGAAAGAAACTAAACGTCTGTCAACAGATGAACAAATAAAGAAAGTAGGGGGATATACACCCATGGAATATTATTCCACACTAAAAAAAAAGAAGGAAATCCTTCCATTTGTAGTAACATGAATCAATGCAGAGGGCATTAAGCTAAGTGAAATAAGACAGTCACAGAAGGACAAACACTACGTGATTCCACTTATATGAGACATTTAAAATAGTCAAACACCCAGAAGAGGAAAATAGAATTGTGATTACCAGGGGCTTGAATGGGTTAAAAATGGGCAATAATTGGTCAATGGGTATAAAGCTTCAGTCATGGAAGATGAAAAAGTTCTAGAGATCTGCCATACAACATAGTACCTACAGTTAAAAGATGGCATTGTGTACTTAAAAACATGTTAGGAAGATAGTTCTCATGGTGTGTGCTTACCATACACAAAAATAATAAAGACCACACACATAAAAAAAAAAAAAGAAAAGTTTTGAAAGTTATGAATATGTTTATTGCCTTGATTGTACTAAATGGTATCACAAGTGTAAGCATGTTCAAACTCAACAAAATACATATTGAATACAGATTGAAGACCAAAGAAAGCAATTCTAATTCCAAGCACAAGGTAATTAAGATAATAATGATCATTTCTAAGTATTAAAGTCCACCTTCTACTTATGTGCAGAAACATAGAAACCCAGGGCAATATTTAAAATGAAGAAATGAAAAAACTTATCTATAAAACTGACTGCATCTACAACTTAATTTTCTAAGAATAAATGCTGCTTTTTCCAGTAACTTAAACAAAAAGGTGGTAATTCAGGCAAATAAAAAGGAAGAAGCAAATTGAATAGAGTTGATGACTGATTGGAAATACCAAGCTTCTTAACTTAAACACCTTATTTCTTTTTCTAAGTTAGAACATGACTTAGAAAATGGCAAGCAGAGTCTTAAAAAATTATGAGCAAAACCCCTCTAACATCAAAACGTTCCTCTCTCTTTCTTACTCAGAGCAGGCACACCCACCAGCACATTCTACTCACAGTGAGAATATGCTATCCAGATATACGAAACTTCAATATTTTATAATATTTGCTCCATGATTTAAAGGAACTGTAAGAGTTGACTTTGCTACAGGGTCGGGGATCCCCCTTGGGAGAGGCACACTTGGTGGTGCAGGAGGGTCCCCTTTAGGAGGTGGCGTTGGCACCGAGGCCTGAAGGCCAAGGAGCGGGATGTGGAGAGCTGAGCCCCCGCCGTCCTGGCGGAGGAGACAGGCCTGCACAGTGTTCCTCGGGCCGGAAGGAAGGACCCAGCAGTGGGGTTGGAGCCCAGCGCAGGAGGGAAGAGCTGTGAGGGGACAGGCTGGAACCCCAGGGCTCCGTGTGCCAAGGTATGACACTGGGGTTTGGTTGTAAACGCGAGGGGATGTGCAGGTTTGAAGCGAGGCTGTGGCTGTTTGCACTTTTCTTTTTTCTTTGAGACAGTGTTGTTCTGTCACCCAGGCTGGAGTGCAGTGGTGCCATCTCGGCTCACTCACTGCAACCTCTCCCTCCTGGGTTCAAGCGATTCTCCTACCTCAGTCTCCCTAGCCGGGACTGCAGGCGCCCACCACTACACCCGGCTAATTTTTGTATTTTAGTAGAGACGGGGTTTCGCCATGTTGGCCAGGCTGGTCGCGAACCCCTGATCTTAAGTTATCTACTGACCTCGGCCTCCCAAAGTGCTGGGAGTACAGGCATGCCCAGCCTGTCTGTACCTTTCAAATTCGATTATACTAGTAAGTAACTGAGTGGAAAGGAAGAGTGGGAAGTGGAGTGCCGAGGAAGCAGGAGGTGAGGCGACAGCGACAGATCAAGCACAGCTGGTGTCAGGGGATAGCCGCGGTTCGCGCTGTGAGGGCGGCCCAGGGTGTCTGTGCCCGAATAATGGCCGGTGGGCCTGGTGGAGGCCCTGGGAGGGAGTGCCAAGCGAGGCAGCCCACTTCCTCTGATAGAAACCTCCCAGGCTCACAGCCTTTGCCTCCCTCAACACCACACCTCCTGCTCAGCTCCACTGTGGCCCCCAAGGGGGATCCCTGACCCTGTAGCAAAGTCAGCTCTTACAGTTAAGGGCTCTTTCCCCATGGTGTTTTCATGGCGAGGCTGGATTTTCAGGAGTTGTGTAAACAAGGGCCATTTGGTTCTTTCTCAGGGCTGCCCTTTTCCATGGGATTGTTCTTGCTGCCCCCAGGGTGAAATTTTGGGGAGCGCTCCCCCCTTGTGATTGCTCCTCAGATGTCAGTGAATAGAAGCATGTTCCACGCGTTCATAATCTAATACCAAAGGTCTTCTCTGCCCAGCTCAGTGTCTCAGGCAGAGAAATTCCCAAAGGGAAGCACAGTCCACATGGTCATTCTTCTCGGCTCCAACTTCTCTCTACACCCCAGTTTCTGGTTTTGGCCTTTCCAGGATTAGGACAGGGAAGAGATTGAGGAGAAAGCAGAAAGGGGCTCCTTGACTGGCAGGTGCCACGTGGCCAGGGAGCTTCAGAGGTGGCAAATGCCAGCTTGGTGGCACCTTCTCTCCAATCGCACTTTTGAGGCAATCCTCACCTGGCTACTCATGACTCCGCCTACCTGTCAGAGCTTCTGCTTGCCAGCCTAGGTCAGCTCTGCACCCAGAAGCTCCTCCTGGAAGTGCCTTTACAAGTGGACTTTATCATCCTGGCCTTTAAGAAGGGCCACATCTTTTGTCTCTCACTGCAGTGGGATTGCATTCTGGGTTGCTGCCAGGCAGGCCTCCTGGCTGGCCTCAGATGTCGGTGTATAAACCCAGGTACAAGTCCCTGTATCCCCCACATTCTAGAGGACGTGACCAAGCTCACTGGTTCCCAAGGATCCCTACCTGTCCTCTCGTGTGTGTGTGAACACTCCCCTCCTTCCTGAAGGTGAAATCTTGACATGTCTCATAGCTACTAAGGAGAGAGGAGAATCCGGGAAGGAATGACAGCAAACAATTCTTTTTTTTGAGACAGAGTTTTTCTCTTGTTGCCCAGGCTAGAGTGCAATGGCATGATCTCGGCTCCCTGCAACCTCTGCCTCCTGGGTTCAAGGGATTCTCTTGCCTCAGCCTCCCAAGTAGCTGTGACTACAGACACCCACCACCACACCCAGCTAATTTTTGGATTCTTAGTAGAGATGGGGTTTCACCATCTTGGCCAGGCTAGTCTCGAACTCCTGACCTCAGGTGATCTGCCCACCTTGGCCTCCCAAAGTTCTGGGATTACAGGCATGAGCCACCGTACCCGGCGACAGCAAACAAGTCTCTAGGGAAATCCTTTCTCCATTTATCTCCACCACCTCCAACTCCATGAGTTCCTGGCTTGCTGTATATCCTCCCCCACCCCCCAGGCAACTTGAATGAACTTGTGGATTGCCTGGGGCCCATGGGAGGAGGCAGGTACTGATTCAGTAGGTCTGAGGTGGCCCAGGTTCTGTGTTCCTAACAAGCTTCCAGAAGAGGCTGATATGTCAAAGACCACACTCTGAGGAGCAGGAATAGAAATTTGTGGCATTGATTACTGCACTGGGTTACATTCTGTGACCCTCCAAAAAATTTGCTCATGTCCTAATCGCTGGTACATGGGTATGTGTGAATGAAACTGTACTTGGAAAAGTCTTTGAAGATGTAGTCACATTAAGATGAGGTCATGGCCAGGTGTGGTGGCTCATGCCTGTGATCCCAGCACTTTGGGAGGCTGAGGCGGGCAGGTGACTCGAGGTCAGGAGTTCCAGATCAGCCTGGCCAACATGATGAAACCCTGTCTCTACTAAAAATACAAAAATAAGGCCAGGCACCGTGGCTCACGCCTGTAATCCCAGCACTTTGGAAAGCCGAGGTGGGCGGATCATGAGGTCAGGAGATCGTGACCATCCTGGCCAACATGGTGAAACCCCGTCTCCACTAAACATACAAAAAAAATTAGCTGTGTGTGGTGGTGCATGCCTGTAGTCCTGGCTACTTGGGAGGCTGAGGCAGGGGAATTGCTTGAACCCAGGAGGTGGAGATTGCAGTGAGCCAGGATCACACCACTGCACTCCAGCCTGGGCGACAGTGCAAGACTCTGTCTAAAATAAATAAATAAATAAGCCAAGAGTGGTGGCACGTGCCTTTAGTCCCAGCTACTGGGGAGGCTGAGGTAGGAGAATCACTTGTGCCTGGGAGGTGGAGGTTACAGTGAGCTGAGATCGTGCCTCTGCACTCCAGTCTAGATGACAGAGTGAGACTCCATCTCAAAAAACCCAAAAATCCAAAAAAACAAAGAGGAGGTCATGTTGGGTTAGGGTAAGCCGTAAACCATGGCCAGTGTCCTATGAGAAGGGAGCATTTTGGGTGCACACACGCAGAATGCCATGTGATGACCAAGGCAGAAGCTGGAGTGATGCCGCTGCCAGCTAAGGCAGGTCGAGGATTCCTGGCACCCACCAGCAGCTAGGAAGCGGGAGGAGGATTCTTCCCTAGAGCCTTTGGAGAAAATGGCTCTGCCAACACCCTGAATGTGGATTTCTGGTCTCCACAATTGTGAGAGAATACATTTCTGTTGTTTTCAGCCTTTCTGTTTGTGGTGAGCTATCCTGGCAGCCACAGGGAAAATGCAGTCGCCCCGCAGCCTGCGTGGTCTAAGGACAGCGCTGGTCCTGGTCTGTCTTGTATGTCGGGTGCTCGCTGCCTGTTAGGGCACGTCTTGGAGGAGCTCCGGGATACCCACAGATGGATGCCAGGCCCCCTCTCCTTCCCTTCCTCTATCCCTTCCTTCTTCTGATGGTTTTTTTTTCTTCTTCCTTCTGAGTTTGCATGGAGAGGAGGAGGCTACTGACCTGGGGTGGGACAGTTCTTCCCTGAGCTGAGCCGTCCCGTGCACACTACTTGTTACCCTCGTTCTCCAGGCATCGTAACAATCAAAATGCCTCCGGGAATTTCCATACAGCCCCGAGAGGACCATTGAGTCCTCAGTGTGTGTCACCTGCTTCTCTTCCTGCACGAATCACCCAGGATTCCTCCACCCCCATGGCCCCCACCCTCATCACCTGTGGCCTGGAGGACCCTTTGAGGGCCACACATGGGAAGTGAGGAGGGCCGGTGGCAGGGCTGGGCAGGCAGCAGGGTGAGGGAGGGCACGTGAGTGACCAGGAGGGAGACGGCTCTCTGGGGTGGGGCTGACGTCCCCCCCACTGCTCAGCCCTGCCTCCCTCCTCCCTCCTGCATTTCTCTCCCTTCCCACCGCTCTGCCTGGTCCCTGTGGGGTTGCCTGATGAGCCACTGTGATACCTGGCCCAGCTGTCCTTGGACACAGGATTTCTTAGTATGTTTGGGTTGCTATAACAAAAATATCATAGACCAGGTGGATTATAAACAACTGATGTTTACTTCTCACCGTTCTGGAGGCTGGAAGTTCAGGATCAGCGTGTTGGGAGGTTGGTGTCTGGTGAGGACCCACTTCCTGGTTTGTACAAAGTGTCCTCAGTCATGTTTTCACACTGTCAAGAGAGGAGCAAGCTCCCTAGTGTCTCTTATAAAGTGCCTAATCCCATCTCGGGGCTCCACCTCAGGACCTCATCACCTCCCACAGGCCCCACCTCTTCCCACCATCACAATGGGGATAACGGCTCCAGCATGGGAATTTTGGGGTGACACATTAAGTCCAGCAAAGGGATTCTAGAGATAGGCCTGAAAGGGGCAGCTCTGTGGGAAGAAGTGGGGAGAAATCCTTGTCACTGGCCTCGATGTAGATGCCAGTCTGCAGAGAATTCAGAAAAGGAAATTTCCTTCCTTTTCTGCTGAGATTGGCCATCATTTCTGCCATACTCTGCCCTGTGCCAGGTTTAACATCGTGTACGGCTCCCAGTCCAGACCCCAAGTCTGGCAGTGTAACATGGCAGGCTGGTGGATTGCTAGAAAGGGTGGGGGAGAGTGGGGTGCCCAGAGGGTCTCGATTCCCCCTGATGGCCCCTGTGCTGACTCACCCCATCCCCTCCCCATCGCAGGATCCTTTCTTGCCTTTCAGTATTGGGTGTGGGTGTCCTGGGTGCTGTGGGGCTTGTGTCCACATCGTGTCACCTTCTTCCCAGCCTGAAGCCTGTCTCTTGCTACTCCCTCACCACCCTGGTCCCCAACCCTTGTCTCTGTTCTGCTACTGCTGATCTCAACTTCCAACCAATCTTGTTTCCACCCTCTCCTGCCCTTCAAGGAAACTTGCAGAAGTGCAGCTTCAATTATCTGGCCTTCTGTGCTGTTAAACGAGGCATCATTTCACCCTTAAATTAGCCCAAGTGTCTACGGTGTTCATATTCATGTTGGGAAAGTGACAGACACAGTGGCTCACCCAGGCTCTGGTGGACAGCGGGGTGGAAATTAGTTCAACTTCTCTGGGTAGCGATGTGACTAAGTGTGTCAAGAACTTTAAAAATAGGACCTATCAAAAGAACTGATCTTGGCCTGGTGCGGTGGCACAGACCTGTAATCCCAGCACTTTGGGAGGCTGAGGCAGGTGGATCACGAGGTCAGAAGTTCAAGACCAGCCTGCCCAACATGGTGAAACCCCATCTCTACAAAAAACAAAAAAATAAGAAAATGTAATGATCTTAAATCGTGATAAGTGCTTACAAAACATCACCGTCATTTATAATAGGAAGACCTGGAAACAACCTAAATAGCCTATGATCAGGAACTGGATTAAAATTCATGGTATGGCCAAGGCAGGTGGATCACCTGAGGTCAGGAGTTCGAGACCAGCCTGGCCAACGTGGCGAAACCCCTCTACCAAAAATACAAAAATTAGCCCGGTGTGGTGGTGGGTGCCTGTAATCCTGGTTACAGGGGAGGCTGAGGCAGGAGAATCACTTGAACTCAGGAGGCAGAGGTTGCAGTAAGCCGAGACCACGCCATTGCACTCTGCCTGAGAGACAAGAGAGCGAGAAACTCTGTCTCAGAAAAAAACAAACAAACAACAACAACATGTTATGCGCATTTGCTGTATGAAACATTAAAAAGGTTTGCATTTCAAAATTACTTTAAAATGTATAAGCCGCCACAGTCATAAGAGAGAATGAAAATATGTCCTTTGTAGTAACATGGCTGGAGCAGGAGGCACTGTCCCAAGTGAGCTAACCCAGAAACAGAAAACTGAATACCGCCTATTCTCACTTCTAAGTGGGAGCTAAACAATGGGTACACTTGGACATAAAAATAGAAATTATAGATGCTGGGGATTCCAGAAGGGGAGACTCCAGAAGCGGGGAGGTGGGAGAGGGTAGAGGCTTGAAAAATTACTTACTGGAACAATGTTCACTGTGTGGGTGATGAGTACACCGGAAACCCAGTCCCCACCAGTATGCAGTGTCGCCATGTAGCAAACAAGCACAGAGCTGCCCCTTTCACGTCATCCCTAGAATCCCTCTGACTGATTCTAAAATAAAATAATCATGAAACACAATTAGATGATCATTTTTATGTGAAGAGGTTTCTTTTTAATGTATTTATTTATTTTAAGAGACAGAGTCTCACTCTGTTACCTAGGCTAGAGTGTGGCTGGGTGATCACGGCTCACTGCAGCCCCCACCCCCTGGGTTCAAGCAGTCTTCCCACCTTGGCCTCCATGTTGGGATTGCAGGCATGAGCCATGGCTCCTGGCCACAAATGTTCTTTTTTAAAAATTAATTTTGGTTATATCAACTTTGGTTTTTTTTTGAGACAGAGTTTTCCTCTGTCACCAGGCTGGGGTGCAGTGGTGCGACCTTGGCTTATTGCAACCTCCGCCTCCTTGGTTCAAGCGATTCTCCTGCCTCAGCCTCCAGAGTAGCTGGGACTACAGGTGCACGCCACCACGCCCAGCTAATCTGTTGTATTTTAGTAGAGATGGGGTTTCACCATGTTGGCCAGGATGGTCTTTATCTCCTGACCTTGTGACCTACCCGCCTCAACCTCCCAAAGTGCTGGGATTACAGGCGTGAGCCACTGTGCTGGGCCTAGTTATATAAACATTTTTAAACAGACAGGACCTCCAGATTCATTACTTCCCGGGCACACCACAGTACGGCCCCAGCTGCCAGTGGCCTTGGCCAGCTGGGTCTGGACACAGAGGCCCCAGAAGTGGCCCAGCCCTCTGTGGGCCCGAGTGTCCTTCAGCTGCTCCAAGTCTTCATGGAACTTGCTGTCTAGACCATTGGCTAGGACCCGGCTATATTTTCCATCCTTTGCATGCTTCTTTTCTTTTCTTTTCCCTTCTTTCT
>NW_016108178.1:37894-43132 GCF_001604975.1 Cebus imitator | reverse complement strand
AAAAGAATACATTCCCTAATTTTCTTTTTTTTGAGGTGGAGTTTTGCTCTTGTTTACCCGGCTGGAGTGCAATGGCGTGATCTCAGCTCACTGCAACCTCTGCCTCCCGGGTTCAAGCGATTCTCCTTCCTCAGCCTCCCAAGTAGCTGGCATTACAGGCTCCCACCACCACACCCAGGTAATTTTTGTACTTTTTGTAGAGACACGGTTTCACCATGTTGGTCAGGCTGACCTTGAAGTCCTGAGCTCAGGTGATCCACCTGCCTTGGCCTCCCAAAGTGCTGGGATTCCACGGCGACCAGCCAGTGCATGCTTCTTTATGTTAAAGAAGCAGTCTGGAAGTAAAAGAAAGGTGAAAAACTTTAACAGAAAGATGTTCAGAAAATATAGGGAATCTCCCCACCAGCCACCAAATTTCAATATATACGTAAGAAACGCCATTCTAACGTTGTAAAATTAAGTGAGGTTTCTTTACCCACTGATGAGACTGTTAATGTTTAAGACGTCTACACATTAACATTCTGTGTGAACCATTACAACTACGCTGTAAGGCAATTTGGCCAAGTTGATTCATTTACCACAAATCTATTGTCTGCCAGTCATTGAGAAGGGTTCCCAATGCCATGAGGTGGGGCGTGACTCAGCCCCCTTAGTAGCATGTGGAAAGGTTGGGGGCATTGGAGGTCTTCACACAGACTTGGTGGTGCCACCGATAGGCCTGTTAGAGACATGGAACATTTCTTGCACTGCATGGGACAGTCCCCTGTGTTCCTTCGGTTTTCTGTCCACTGTTTCTTCTCCCTCTGTCTCCTGCCTTTGCTGTACCTTCCTGCGGACAGTGCTGAGCTCCCCAGCCCACTGGTTTGTTGTGACTGCAGGAATGAGTGCAGTTATGATATTGTGTGAGTTCTGGGTGAAGTGCTAACTGTTCTGTGCTTGCTCTCTCTCTTATGCTGCTGCCTTCCACCGTGAGACATTTGCAGGCAGCAACTCCTCCCTCAGAGGAGATGTGACGGTGCAGCAGCCCACAGCTGGAAGCCCCCAACTGTGAGCTGGATTTCACTGTTTGTCATGAGCACTGTGATTTCTGCATGGTATTGGAAGTTCTGGCCAGGGCCATCAGACAAGAAAAAGAAATAAAGTGTATTCAGTTAGGAAAAGAAGGAGTCAGGTTGTCTCCATTTGCAGAGGACATGATTGTATATTTACAAGACCCCATCATCTCAGCCCAAAATCTCCTTAAGCTGATAAGCATCTTCAGCAAAGTCTCAGGATACAAAATCAATGTGCAGAAATCGCAAGCATGCCTATACACCAATAACAGTCAAACAGAGAGCCAAATCATGAGTGAACTCCCATTCACAATTGCTACAAAGAGAATAAAATACCTAGGAATACAACTAACAAGGGATGGGAAGGACCTCTTCAAGGAGAACTACAAACCACTGCTCAAGGAAATGAGAGGACACAACCAGATGGAAAAACATTCCATGCTCATGGTTAGGAAGAATCAATAGCATGAAAACATACTGCCCAAAGTAATTTATAGATTCAGTGCTATCCCCATCAAGCTACCATTGACTTTCTTCACAGAATTGCAAAAAAACACCATAAACTTCATATGGAACTGAAAAAGAGCCCACAGAGCCAGGACAATCCTAAGCAAAAATAAAAAACAAAAGAACCAAAGCTGGAGGCATCACACTACCTGACTTCAAACTATACAACAAGGCTACAGTAATCAAAACAGCATGGTACTGCACCAAAACAGAGATACAGACAAATGGAACAACAGAGGCCTCAGAAATAATGCCACATATCTACAACCATCTGATCTTTGACAAATCTGACAAAAGTAAGCAATGGGGAAAGCATTCCCTATTTAATAAATGGTGTTGGAAAAACTGGCTAGCCATATGCAGAAAGCTGAAACGGGATCCCTTCCTTACACCTTATACAAACTTAACTCCAGATGGATTAAAGATCTAAACAGAAGACCTAACACCATAAAAACCCTAGAAGAAACTCTAGACAAAACCATTCAGAACATAGACATAGGCAAGGAGTTCATGACCCAAACACCAAAAGCAATGGCAACAAAAGCCAAAATAGACAAATGGGACCCGATTAAACTTAAGAGCTTCTGCACAGCAAAAGAAACTGTCATTAGATTGAACCGGCAACCAACAGAATGGGAAAAATTTTTTGCAATCTACCCATCTGACAAGGCACTAATAACCAGAATCTACAAAGAACTTAAACAAATTTACAAGAAAAAAACAAACAACCCCATCAAAAAGAGGGCAAAGGATATGAGCAGACACTTTTCAAAAGAAGACATTTATGCAGCCAACAAACATATTTTAAAAAGCTCATCATCACTGGTAATTAGAGAAATGCAAATCAAAACCATATTGAGATACCATCTCACACCAGTTAGAATGGTGATCAGGAGACAACAGATGCCGGAAAGGATGTGGAGAAACAGGAAAGCTTTTACACTGTTGGTGGGAGTGTAAATTAGTGCGACCATTGTGGAAGACAGTGTGGCGGTTCCTCAAGGACCTAGAAATAGAAATACCATTTGACCCAGCAATCCCATTACTGGGTATATACCCAAAGGATTCTAAATCATTCTATTCTAAAGACACATGCAGATGTATGTTTATTTTGGCACTGTTTACAATAGCAAAGACTTGGAACCAACCCAAATGCCCATCAATGATAGACTGGATAAAGAAAATGTGGCATATATACTCCATGGAATACTATGCAGCCATAAAAAGGATGAGTTCATCCCCTTTGCAGGGACATGAATGAAGCTGGAAACCATCATTGTCAGCAAACTGACACAAGAACAGAAAACCGATTACCAGATGTTCTCACTCATAAGTGGGTGTTGAACAATGAGAACACATGGATACAGGGAGGGGAATATCACACACTGGGGCCTGTAGTGGGGTGAGGGAGTTAGGGGAGGGATATAAGGGGGTGGGGAGATTCAGAAGGGATAACATGAGGAGAAATACCTAATGTAGATGACAGGGGGATGGATGCAGCAAACCACCATGGCATGTGTATACCTATGTAACAAACCTGCACGATTTGCACATGCACCCCAGAACGTAAAATTAAAAAAAAAAAAGAAAAGAAAAGAGAAATATTGGTGAATGAATTTTATAAAAAAACCCAACTATATCCTATCTGGAAGAAATTCACTTCAAATATAAAGATGGAGACAATTATATAGGCAGGTTGAAATTTTAAAATGGTGAAACATATATAATGCAAATAATATATGAAAAAAAGTAAGAGTGGCTATAACAATATCAGATAAAATAGACTTCAGTAGAAAAAAGTGAGTGACAGAGAGGAACATTATATAATCATAAAAGTCTATGCACCAAGAACACAGAGTAATCCTAAATGTGCATGCAGCAAGAAACAAGAGTTGCAAATTTGTGAAACAAAAACTCGTAGAACTGCGAGGGGAAATAAGGAAATCCATAATTATAGTTAGAGATCCTTCTATTAACAATTGATAGAATAAGGCCAGATGCAGTAGCTCATGCCTATAATCCCACCACTTTGGGAGGCCAAGGCAGGAGAATTGCTTGAGCCTAGGAGTTCAGGACAAGACTGGTAACGCAGTGAGAACCCATCTCTACAAAAAACAAACAAACAAAAAAAATTAGCTAGGCAGGATGACACACACCCATAGTCCCAGCTACTTGGGAGGCTGAGGTGGGAAGATTGCTTGAGCCCAGTGGGTTAGGGCTGCAATGAGCTGTGATCATGTCTTTGCACTCCAGCCTGGGTGACAGAGCAAGACGTTGTCTCTTAAAAAACTAAAACCAAAACAAAGGCCAGGCTCAGTGGCTTATGCCTATAATCCCAGCACTTTAGGAGGCCTAGGCAGGAGGATCCCTTGAGGACAAGAGTTCAAGACCAGCCTCAGCAACATGACCAGACCTCATGTCTACGAAAAAAATTTAAACAAATTTATCAAATCATGGTGGTGCACACCTGTAGTCCCAGCTACTCTAGAGGTAGAGGCAGGAGGATCACTTGAGCTCAGGAGTTCAAGGCTGCAGTCAGCTCTGATCATACCACTGTACTTCAGCTTGGGTGACAAAGCAAGACCCTTTCTCTAAAAACAAACAAGCAAACAAAAACAAAACCCTATAGTTAACATCATAGTTAAGGGTGAGACACTCGACACCTTACCTCTAAGGTTAGGAAGAAGGCATGGACGTCCCCTCTTTCTATTCCTATCAAATATCTTACCGGAAGTCCTATACAATGCATTAAGACAGGAAAAGGAAATAGGAAGTATACAGATTGGGAAAGAAGAAATAAAACTATTTGTTCACAGGTGGAATGATTGATTCTATAAAAAATTCTTTAAAAATTAATAGAACAACTAGAAAAATGAGCAGGGCATAGAAGAACTTAACACCACCATCAGCTAAAATTCCCTAATTGACACTGCACCAACAGCAGATCCTTTCAGATGCCCATGGAATAAATACTAAAAGAGACCCTATTGTAGACTATTTAAGGCAATCTTAACACATTTAAGAGAATTGAATCATAGCTTGTTCTCGAGTATAATAGAGTCAAACTAGAAATCAATAACACAATAACAGAAAAATCTCCAAACACTTGAAAATTAAACCATATACTTCCAGATAATCTATTAGAGAGGAAGTCACAAGAGAAATTTAAAAAACAATTGAACTAAATAAAAATAAAAATACAACATACCAAAAATTTGTGGTACACAGCTAACAGCAGTGCCCAGAGGGCAAGTGACAATACTAAAATGCATCCATTAGAAAAGTGTGAGAATCTTAATAATCTAAGTTCCGCCTCAAGAACCTAGATGAGCTAAATAAAACCAAAACAAGCAGAAAGAAGAAAATAATGAGCAGAAATTGATAAAATGGAAACAGAATAGAGGCCGAGTGTGGTGGCTCACACCTGTAATCCCAGCACTTTGGGAGGCCAAGGAGGGTGTGTCACCTGAGGTCAGGAGCTGAAGACCAGCCTGGGTAATATGGTGAAACCCATCTCTACTGAAAATACAAAAATCAGCTGGCTCAGCGTTGCGTGCCTATGATCCCAGCCACTCAGGAGGCTGAGGCAGCAGAATCCCTCAAACCCAGGAGGTGGAGGTTGCAGTGAACCGAGATCACATCACTGCACTCCCAGCCTGGGCAATGGAGAGAGACTCCA
>NW_016108178.1:36298-37788 GCF_001604975.1 Cebus imitator | reverse complement strand
AGAACTGGCTAAGAGATCAATAAAATGGATAAACTTCCAGCAAGATTAACTGACAAAGAAAAACAAAGGAAATGAATAAATTTTTCCTATCAGGAATGAAATATGGGGCAGCACTATAGAGCCTGAAGACAATGAAAGAATATAAGGAAATACTATACACAACTCTATTCAAGTCCATTTGACTTAGACCTAGGTGAACCAACTCTTTTAAAAAACACAAGTTACCATAGTTCACACAATATTAAATAGATACTTTGTAGTCTGGGCAACATAGCCAGACCCCATCTCTACCAAAAGCCCAAAAATTCGCCAGGTGTGCTGGCATGTGCCTATAGTCCCAGCTACTGGGGAGGCTGAGGCAGAAGAATCACCTGCTGACAGAGTAAGACCCTATCTCTCTCTTTTTTTTTTTTTCTGAAACGGAGTCTCACTCTGTCACCATCCTGGAGTGCAGTGGCACAATCTCAGCTCACTGTAACTTCCGCCGCCTGCGTTCAAGTGATTCTCCTGAATCAGCCTCCTGAGTAGCTGGGACTACAGGCATGCGCCACCACGCCCAGCTAATTTTTGTATTTTTAGTAGAGGCGGGGTTTTGCCCTGTTGGTCAGGATGGTCTCCGTTTCTTGACCTCGTGATCTGCCTGCCTTGGCCTCCCACAGTGCTGAGGTTACAGGCTTGAGCCATCGCGTTGGCCCCAGACCCCACCTCTTAAAGAAAAGGATACTTTGAGTAGCACTATGACCATTAGGAAACTGAATTTGCAATAAAATTTCCAAAAAGAAATCTCCAAAGAAACTTTCATTGGAGAAGCTTTCACTGGAGAATTCTACCAACTATTTAAGGAATAAACAACAATTCTGCATACTCTCTTCCAGATAACGGAACAGAAGGGAACACTTTCCAGTTCTTTATGAAGCTAGTATTGAGGAGGAAAAGCTTTCTCTTTATTATATTTTGTTCAGTTTATGGGGCCTCCAAAAAATTATTTTTTTTTTTGAGGCGGGATCTCACTCTGTCACTCAGGCTTGAGTGCAGTGGCACGATCACAGCTCACTGCATCCGTGGCTTCCTGAGCTCAAGCGGTCCTCCCACCTCAGCCTCTGAAGTAGCTGGGACCACAGACATGTGCTATTATGTTCAGCCAATTTTCAAACAATGTTTTGTAGAGATGAGAGTCTAGGCTGCCCAGGCTGGTCTCGAACTCTTGGGCTCAAGTGATCCTCCTGCCTTAGCCTCTCAAAGTGGTGGGATTACAGGTGTGAGCCATGCCCAGCCAAGGCCTGTAAATTAAACTGACAAAAGACAAAACAGAAAATCAGCATAAGCGTATAAGAACTCAACAACACCGTCAACTAATAGGGTCTAGTCGGCCGGGCGCGGTGGCTCAAGCCTGTAATCCCAGCACTTTGGGAGGCCGAGGCGGGTGGATCACGAGGTCGAGAGAGCGAGACCATCCTGGTCAACATGGTGAAACCCCGTCTCTACTAAAA
>NW_016108178.1:33206-35409 GCF_001604975.1 Cebus imitator | reverse complement strand
AAAAAAAAAAAAAAAAAAAGCAGGTGCCATTGGTCTTACCCTTTTCTTCATGGCCATGAAATTCTTCTCATGTAATGAGAATTAAATATGATCCTTCATGTAAAGAATTTAAAATAACGTCAGGCACAAACCAAGCAATAAATTATCATTTAATTGATAAGAATCATTCCAATTGCATGAATTCTTATCAACTAAATTATAAGATCACACACACACACACACACACAAACACACACACACACACTCATTGTTTTTATGTCCGGAATAACTGTTCAAGAACATACACACACACAGCATTTCTGTATGGAAATCTTCAAGAACAAGGGAGAAACCGTTATGGTGCATGGAAGGGGAATTAGGACAAGATGTGAGTGGAAAGAGAAACATCCCATCACACATGCTTGAAGAATCCGTTTAATTTAAAAATAGGTAATACAAGCATACAGAGAAGACATTAAAATAAAAGATTTACACAGAAAATTTTCGTTCCCAATCCATTCCCTACTCACAGTCCTATATATGTTACTTTTATTTTCCTTTGTTTGGAAATAGAAATGCACTGCCCCTACTTTCTCGCGAACACTGCCATCTCTCTACATTTTTCTGCACTTGTTTTTTTGTGCATACGCTTTCGTTGTGAAATATTTGCCCCCATCTGCTGTTGTATCTGAAATAAATACATACATATAAGCTAAACAGCTTCCCTTGGTCGCACCACCTCCAAGCCCGTCCCCGCCCTCCCTCAGGCCCAGGTCCTCCGAGGGCCCCCTTCGCAGGCTGTTTCTAAGGATGCCTGTCCCAAGGCCTCAGACTGAAGCCCCGCCCACTCTCCCCCTCCTCTGCCTTCTGGATGCCCGCCTGCACCCAGAAGGTCGGCGGGCTCCTCAGGCAGTGCGGCGGGCAGCCAGTCTTCCCGCGCGCCGTGGGCCTCGGAGGACCCCGGCGACTGCCCGTGGTGTAAGACCGGGGGTACGCGGCAACGCCTGCGACTGAGGCGGGTGTTACGGTTGATTCCGCTGGTTGTCTCTGGAGTCCACTTCCCTGGCCGCCCTTGCCAACACTGGCAGATTGTTGTGCAGCCAGCGCCATGTCCGTGAACGAGATCTTCGTGGGGCTGCAGGGCCTTTTGGCTGCCGAGCAGGACATCCGAGAGGCGAGGCCCATGCCTTCCCCATTCCCTTTCCCTCTCCGTGTCTAGCTGGGCCACATCGCCCGGCCCTCCTCCGTCGCTGAGTCTGGGGCGGTGGGGACGCCTCCGAGGGTCGGTTGCTTCCCCTCTAGCTTTAGGTTAGGGCACTACCCGCCCCTTATCCTACCGCTCTGTCCTGATTCTCCGTGTTCGGGTCTCAGCTTCTCAGCATCACCTGCCTCGTTTGGGTCAGTTTTCCTTGTTTTCAGCACTTCCTTATAGGGAAGGCTCGAATAGCACATGTTCTTCAGCGAATACGCGTTTCGTGTATTTGTTGTTGATGTCTTAAAAGCACCTGTGGTTTCCTTTCCCACATAGCATTAAAAAATCAAACTGTACTGTGGCCCACATGGTCTCTCTTCAATCTCATTTTACGCCATCTCTATGTATGATGTCACTTTAGCTCTTTACTTCTCTTGCCCCAGTTAGCTTCCTGCCTGTTTGCCTTTAATGGAATTTGCGTCTTTCCCGTTCTTTTCCTGGTTATCTCACATTTATCTCCTTGACCTCACAACCTAAACGGTCTATTTCCTGTTATGTTTTCTAATAGCACATTAAATTTGAAAAAAAAAAAAATGCGTGTAATGTTGATTATTTTAAAAATACCTTCTCTCTCGTTATATGTTAAACCACCAGAGGGAAGGGATTGTATGCTTGGTTCCCCAAGTATTTACACAGTGCCTCGCTCATAAGTGTGCTAAGTGAACATTTTAAAAATGAAGGCTGGGTGCAGTGCCTCATACCTGTAATCCCAGCACTTTGGGAGGCCAAAGCTGGCAGATCACCTGAGGTCAGGAGTCCGACCAGCCTGGGACAACATGGTAAAACCCTATGTCTACTAAAAATACAAAAGAAAATTAACTGGGCGTGGTGGCGCACACATGTAATCCCAGCTACTACGGAAGCTGAGGCAGGACAATCGCTTGAACCCAGGAGGCGAAGGTTGTGGTTATCTTAGATCGTGCCACTGCACTCCAGTCTGGGCAACAGAGCAAGACTCTGTCTCAAAAAAAA
>NW_016108178.1:28704-33170 GCF_001604975.1 Cebus imitator | reverse complement strand
TATTGCATTTAACTCTTCATCTTACAAATTATGTTGACACACATCATCCATTTGATAATGTTCCAATTGGATACTTGGGGTGAATGCGTGGCTGTTATCCTTTAAAGGCTACCTCAGGAATCTAAGGCTTTTTAGTGACTTTTTGAAGTGTTACAGAGGAAATAAATGGAAAAGTCAGGATTCCAACTTGGTTATGGTAGATCACATATACTATCTAATGTGTTTGATGTGAGTGTATGACAGTAATTGTGTTGAGTATCTGATTTTTTTTTACTTTTCTCTAGGAAATCTGAAAAGTTGTACAGAGTTTAGAACAAACAGCTTGAGAGATTTTGACTTTACTGCAAGGGGTCCATCAGGGTGCTGGGTTTCAGGACAGTAAATTCTTTGTTTTGTATCCAAGTATCTCTTATGTAGAGAGTTTCTATCTAGACGACATTTTATAATGAAAAATGTCCATCATGCTTTATGGTGAATACAAATTGAAGAAGTAGGTGATTTGGTAATTTTGATTTTTCCACTTCCACATGGTATGTTTTAAATAGAGATGTTTTCTCTGTTGTGATAGCATTCTACTGATGATAATTACAATTGCTTAACCCATTTCCTGTTTAGAAAAAAAAGTGCAGCTTTCTGCCAGCACAGCCTTCTCAGGGTAAGCATAAAAAGGGTTTGTAACTCCTTTGTGTTATCTAGTGACTTTTATTTGGTCCCTGTGTGTGTGTGTGTGTGTGTGTGTGTGTGTGTGTGTGTATCCAGCCTTTCAGTGATTGAATACCTTTTTTTTTCCCAACTTCCTGTTGATTTGCATTAAATACCTTTTAATAGGAGATTAACAGCATAAAGTGTTCTCAAATCAATGTCTTTACAGTCAACCTTGTGAATGAAAGTCAAATATGTCAAGTTTAGACATGGAACCTTCGTTGTAAGGCATAGCCAGCACAGCTAAAAGAGCTGAAGTATATTTTCAGTTACAAGAATGATATAATAATGCATTGACACATGCCAGAGGCAAGTCATTTTTCTCGATGATATAGAGTTGGTCATCTTGATTGTGAATAGTTGATAAAGGCTTTATTCTGTCACATACGGGAAGAAGGAGCAATCCGATGTTAAGTATTCTCTCTGGAGTGAACAGGGGTAGCGGCTGGTGCGCAGCCCCTGAAGGATGATGTTATTTATGACAACTTAGCCAATTACCAATGTGTCTCCTAATATATTCCCTTTTAACAAGTTGTTTGTTTATTTTTCAGTATAGCTAATTAGTAGGGAAACTAGGGACGATATTTTGAGAACCAGGTTGAAAAGCAGAGATGTGTACATTTGTTGTGAGGTTAAAAAAAAGTTGATCCATTTCCAGATAGATTACTTAGATTATTAAGCGAGAACTGTATTTGAAATTTGGTAAGTTTTTCATGATTACATTTGGTTATCTTTTGTGAGTAGCTCCAAAGAGGTGTTTGAAAGCTCAAGAACATTTTGGTACAGTAAAAACACATCTAACATCTTTGAAGACCAAGTTTCCTGCTGAACAGTATTACAGGTTTGTAACAAAAATAGCATTTCATAATGTTAAGTAAAGAAAAGGAGAAAAATTATATGTACCAAATGATTGCTTACAACTAGGTAAACATTCTAATGTGTAGGAGAAACAAAAAGAGAAGAACCAAACTAATAATGGTCATGACAAAAATTTGGGATTTTTTTTTTTTCTTCTTTTCACTTTCTAAATCTTCTTAAGGAACATGTATTACTTTTGCAGGGAAAAAGCAATGCAAAAATGTGGTATGAAGGTCAAAAGAATATATTTTTGCTGTATTTAAGTTTCTTGTGAAATTGGATGAACTATAGTTAGTGAGGTAATGAGATTAGGTGACGGTATATATAAATAGTGTCGAGTTTTCATTTGAAGCTTGAATGTCACTGCCAAGTGACATATATAGCTAATATTTTATGCCACATCTTCTTGTTGAATCTACAGCAGTGTTAATTTTAAGATACACCATTATTTTATGTAGGAAAGGAAAATGTTGCCAGTCGTAATCGTGAAACATGAGCCAGGCAAGGTGGCTCACACCTGTAATCCCAGCACTTTGGGAGGCCAAGCGGGGGGGCAGAACCTGAGGTCACGAATTGGAGACCAGCCAGGTCAGCATGGTGAAACCCTATCTCTACTAAAAATACAAAAATTATCTGGGTGTGGTGGCTCACGCCTGTAATCCCAGCCACTTGGGAGGCTAAGGTAGGAAAATCGCTCAAACCTGGGAGGCGGAGGTTGCAGTGAGCTGAGGTTGCGTCATTGCACTCCAGCCTGGACAACAGAGTGAGACTCTATCTCAGAAAAAAAAAAAAAACTGTGAAAGATGGATTGTGAAATGTATCCTGGTTTCATAGCTGTTAAACTGGGAAAAAACTGCATCTGACTGAAGAATTTCTACCTATTTTAATTTTCTTACAGAAAAAGACATTATTTTAAGACATATGTATCAACAGTAAATAGGATGAGTATTTTCAGGGGTGGATAGTATAACCTCACGAGAATACTCTTTTTTTTTTTTTTTGAGACGGAATTTCTCTCCTGTTACCCAGGCTGGAGTGCAATGGCATGATCTCGGCTCACCGCAACCTCCGCCTCCTGAGTTCAGGCAATTCTCCTGCCCCAGCCTCATGAGTAGCTGGGATTACAGGCGTGAGCCTCTGCGCCCAGCGAGAATACTCTTTCAGGCAGAGGTTGACAAACCACTGGTGGCTGCTGCCTCTGGGAGCTAAGAATTACGTTTATTTTTTCAATAGTTGTTAAAAGAAAACTCCCAGATAAGAAGATGTAACACTGAAAGTGGCCCACAAAGCCTAAAATATTTACTGCTTGGCCCTTTACAGAAAAAATTTGTCGATCCTTGTTGTATGGCAGGGGTTCCTAGCTCCCAGGCTGTGGACTGGTACTGGTCTGTGGCCTGTTAGGAACTGGGGTGCACAGAAGGAGGTGAGTGGTGGGTGAGCGAGTGAAGCTTCATCTGTATTTACAGCTGCTCCTCATCACCCCCTATTACTGCCAGAGCTCCACCTCCTGTCAGATTGGTGGCAGCATTTGATTCTCATAGTAGTGAGAACCTTAATGCTGACTGCATGCGAGAGGTCTAGGTTGCATGCTCCTTATGAGAATCTAATGCCTGATGATCTGAAGTGGTACAAGTTTCATCCTGAAACCGTCTCCCCCACCTTCTGTGGGAAAGTTGTCTTCCTGAAACCAGTCCCTGGTGCTGAAAGGGTCAGGGAAAGCTGCTGTCCTAACTGAAGCACAGAGAAAGGTAGGACAGTAGAACTAGCGGGGTCTTTAGAGACCATCTCTGGAGGACACACACAGGCTGCCTCCTGGCTAGATTTGGCCTTGAGAAGCGTTTATGTGACCTGCATTGTGTTGAGACTTTTTTTGAACGTATATTCCCACATTTGAAAATCAGGAGGCACAGTGTAACTATCTACAGGTTGTAAAATGTCCTTTTCTTTTTTCAGGCTTCTAGCTCAGTATTCTATCACTTTAAGTCCGTTTATTTAGTGATTGCAAATGGCAATTTTGTGAATCAGAATTTTCTTGGTATCCTGCACTCAAATCAAAATGTAGGAATAAGTCGACTACAGTTGTCTTCAATTGTCAGTTGCGAATTTTTATTTTTCTCAGAGCAGTATCATTGTTCTTACTGATTAAACTTAGCACGATTGCTCCTGTCATCTGTAATCTTCAGTTGTAATTTTTCTTTCTTTTTTTTTTTTTTTTTAAGGTGGAGTTTCACTCTGTTGCCCAGGCAGGAGTGCAGTGGTGTGATCTTGGGTTACTTCAACCTCTGCCTCCCAGGTTCAAGCGATTCCCCCACCTCAGCCTCCTGAGTAGCTGGGGCCATAGGTGTGTGCCACCACGCCTGGCTAACTTTGTTATTTTTGTAGAGATGGCGTCTTGCCATGTTGGCCAGGCTGGTCTTGAACTCCAGACCTCGGGTGATCCACCTGCCTCGGCCTCCCAAAGTGCTGGGATTACAGGCATGAGCCACCAAGCCTGGTGTAAATTTTCATATTCATCAAAATTAGACCATATTGCTCACTGATTAAACTTAAATAATTGTTATAAATTTGAACTTGTAAAATTTATAGTAAATGTCATATTGCTCTTCATATATTGCGGGTTTGCATAAGATTTTATTTGAAAAATGATCTTATTTCTGCACTGTTTGAACATGACTGTATAAAGCCCATCTCTCCGAAGGTCTGTAGCCTTGGCGGTTAAGTGTGCTTATTTTCCTGCAGATTTCATGAGCACTGGAGGTTTGCGTTGCAGCGCTTGGTCTTCTTGGCAGCATTTGTTGTGTATTTGGAAACAGAAACGCTAGTGACTCAAGAAGCGGTTACAGAAATTCTTGGCAGTAAGTGTCTTCATTAGTGGGATCTGCAGAATCAGGCAGGGTTCTTAGTTT
>NW_016108178.1:6608-27927 GCF_001604975.1 Cebus imitator | reverse complement strand
CGCTCTCCTTACCCAGGCTGGAGTACAATGGCACGATCTCTGCTCACCGCAGCCTCTGCCACCTGGGTTCAGGCAATTCTCCTGCCTCAACCTCCTGAGTAGCTGGGATTACAGGCACACACCACCATGCCCAGCTGATTTTTTGTATTTTTAGTAGAGACAGGGTTTCACCATGTTGACCAGGATGGTCTCGATCTCTTGACCTTGTGATCCACCCACCTCGGCCTCCCAAAGTGTTGGGATTACAGGCGTGAGCCACCGCACCCAGCCATCACGCACTTTCTAACAAGAGGTATATTCTCTGACGCCAATTGACAGCATTTTGATAATACTACTTTTTGAGGAAAGACTGAATTAAATTTTGCTTAAGAGCTCAAAAAATTCACAGTGCAGTTTAGTTGTTGAGGGTGTGAATATATTAAAAAGCCAGTTTTTAAAAGATTCATCCTTCACTTAATTTGGGAGAAATTATGTGTGTATTTTTATATTCTGAGGCTTAAATTGCATTCACAGCGTGAGTTTATTTTCATGTGTTCTTTAGTTGAGCCAGATCGGGAGAAAGGATTTCATCTGGATATAGAAGATTATCTCTCAGGAGCTCTAATTCTTGCCAGTGAACTGGTAAGCTCAGTAATTTGCTAGTCGCTCTTTTGGTTTTTTGCTTCACTGTCAGTTTTTAAAATGGGTACCAAAATTCAGGAAGTCTTAAATTTTTTTTAAGCCATCTCTCAGTCACCAGTTAGTCATTGACTGGCACTGTATGTGTTACAGTTTACTAGGCATCAGAGCAAAGCCAGATCAAATGAGGAGCGCATACTTACTGAGTTACGAATTTTTTTTATTTTTTGAGGCAGAGTTTTGCTCTTGTCGCCCAGGCTGGAGTGCAGTGGTGCAATGTTGGCTCACCACAACATCTGCCATCCAGGTTCAAGTGATTCTCCTGCTTCAGCCTCCTGAGTGGCTGGTATTACAGGCATGTGCCACCAAGCTCGGCTAATTTTTTGCTTTTAGTAGAGATGGGGTGTCTGCAGGTTGGTGAGGCTGATCTGGAACTCCCAACCTCAGGTGATCCACCCATCTTGGCCTCCCAAAGTGCTGAGATTACAAGCGTGAGCCACTGTGCCTGGCCTAAGTTATGAATTTTTTTTTTTTTTTTGTATTTTTAGTAGATCTGGGGTTTCACTGTGTTGGCCAGGCTGGTCTCTTAACTCTTGACTTTGGGTAATCCACCCACCTCGGCCTCCCAAAGTGCTGGGATTACAGGCTTGAGCCACTCTGCCTGGCCAGTGAATTTTTAAAAGATGATAATACCTTTTCTTTTTAGGGTAGTGGCAAAACATCTATTCTTGGTGACTGTGTTAATTCATGTAATTGTTTTGAAGACTTATATATCTATATAAGTTATTCTTATCCTTTATTTCATTAATCACTATCTAGGGAAATTGCCCTTTAAAAGTCTAAAGAAGAAAAAAGCTGTCAGTAAAAATTGAGTGGTTGTGATAGAGACTGTATCAGTCTGCAGAGGTGAAAATATTTACCGTCAGGCTTGTGAAGAAAAAGTTTGCTTGTCCTTGCTTCACAGAAAAGCAGTCCAGGGCTGGTCTGATGATTCCTTGATCTTTGCCCCGAGGTTCTTCCAGCCTCAGCTTCTTTCTTATGTTCCAGAACTGTTGCTTTATGCACATCTTCACTGTAGCCAGCAATAGGAGGACATGGGAAAAGGGTATGCCCTCCTGCTTTGAGGAAATTTCTTTCAGGCTGTACACACAACTTCTATTTAATATTGTGGTGCCTTGCCTGCCGGGGAGGCAGAAATGAAGTCATTGGAGTGGGTATGTGTGCATTGAAACCCGAGGAAGTTGGGGAGAATGGATAATGGGGTTCATTTGCAGGCTGTACCACTTGTCTGACTTGTTGGAGACACCTGACCAGTAAACTTGAAGCATCTTGTTGGTATTAGTTGTTAAGTGTGAGGTGTCTTTAGGACCATACATGTTGGGGCCAGTTGCTGTGGCTCACACCTGTAATCCTGGCAATTTGGGAGGCCAAGGTGGGAGGATCACCCGAGGCCAAGAGTTTTATTCCAGACTGAGCAACAAAGCAAGGCTCCTTTCTATTTATATTAAAAAACAAAACAAAAAAACCTGTATATGTTGAGAATGCACTAAAGAGGTAGTGTAGGTAAGCCTGGAAAAGTGAAGAGGATTTTACAGAAAGGGGTATTGTTTTTTATTATTAAGCCAGTCAAATGTAGCAGTGGCGGTGGGGGGCGGGGTTCACTTGAACTCAGTAGGTGGAGGTTGCAGTGAGCTGAGATTGTGCCACTGCACTCCAGCCTGGTGGCAGAGTGAGACTCCGTCTCAAAAAAAAAAAAAAAAAAAAAAAAAACCAACAAGAAAAAATGATAGGAACTCTGCAGCGTAGCGTGTCAAATGGAGAAAATAGGTGAATCATGTCTGCTCTTCACATGAATGTAGAATCTCCTTGGAAAAATAAAGTAGACAGAGAAAGTGATGGGTCCAATGTATAAGACATCACACATGATAGGGCAGATAAGAGTATCAGAAGGGAGGATCACTGCAGTTCTGTGAATTCTTCCTGAACTTCCCCTTCCCATCTCCTAATTTCCCATCCTACAAAACTGTTCATCATTCCTCTCTGAATTTCACTTCTTCCCCCCAGACACTTCTACTTTTTACACATATGAGGCTATGTTTGCTTAATACATTTGATATTAATAATAATAACATAGACTTCTACATTTTATATGTATATTACATATATAGGTTATGTTATTATTTGTATAATTAGCTTATATTTAAAGTGTGCTTCACCAATTAAAAGACTAATTGTATACTTGTCTAAGGCTGTTTTATTGTTTGTTTAATATATTAGTTTGTGTTGAAAGTGTTTCATCCATTAGAATACTATAAATTCCTTAAAATGGAAATTAATGTTTTAAATCTTACAACCTTTGCACACTGAACATCGTGTATTAAAAAGTATATGAATTAAATAGGAGGTCTTGAGGACTCAGTAAACTTAGGCAATCAGGGAGAGAGGTCATTTCAGGAATGAGGTAATGGTTTGACTAATGTATAAAAGTGGGAGGGAGTGTGGGAACTAAGACATCTTCTACAGAGGTGTGTTTTAAATAGCATCTGGATAAGTTGAACAGAATCAACTTAAGGAGAGTCTCCTAAATGATAGCAAAGTAGAGTTTATCAAATGCAGTTCTTTCAGTTAATCACAGTAGGATGAAGGGATTGAGATATCTCTTTTCTTCCCTTTTATTTATTTCCCTGAATCTAAGGCACCATATGACCAGGACATGACTTTTTGTCTGATATGTGCCAAACCAAAAGGGAAAATAATGTATTTAGATTTAAATTGTTAACTGTACCATCAAACCACACTGGACCTTTTACAATCATTTCTATCAACTGCCCATTCCCTCAATCTACAATGGAGGACAAAGAAGTCTCCAGTAGAGCAGGATCTCAATTATTTGTTAACATTTGATCCATGAGACTGGATAGTCTCTTAGTCAGTTCAGGCTGCCATAACAAGTTACCACAGACTGGGTGGCTTAAACGACAGAAACGTATTTGTCACAGTTCAAGATGTTGGAAGTCCAAGATTTGGTTGCCAACAAGACCGGGTCCCCAGTGAGGGCGCCCTCCCTGGTTTGCAGATGGCTGGGTCCTTGCTACCTACTCACATGGCAGAGAGCACAGAGAGAGAAGAAGCAACCTCTCTTTGTTTCTCTGCTTATAAGGCACTAATTCAATCATAAACGATCAACCCTCGTGATTTAATTACCCCCCAAAGTTCTGATTTTCAAATTGCATCACATTCATAATTATAGTTTCAACATAAATTTGATGCTGGGATTGGGGGGATGGCGGTGCAAACATTCAGTCAATAGCAAGTGTCTTTCCCAGAAATGAGACATTGAGAATGAGAGAAAGTTACTCTGCCTGATGATGGGAATTGTAACATATAAGTTCCAGAATTATTACAGGGCCAGGTACAGTGGCTCATGGCTGTAATCCCAGCAGCTGAGGTGGGCAGATCATTTGAGGTCGAGAGTTTGAGACTAGCCTGGCCACAGGGGGAACCCAGCCTCCCCTAAAAATGCAAAAATTAGTCAAGCGTGGTAGTACACACCTGTAGTCCCAGCTACTCGGGAGGCTAGGTTATGAGAATTACTTGAACCCAGGGCCCAGAGGTTACGGTGAGCCAAGATTGCACCACTGCACTGTAGCCTGGGCAACAGAGCAAGACTCCATCTCAAAAAAAATAAGGAAAGAAAAGAAAAAGAATCATAGAATCATTATGCGTCAGGCTCTACCTCACAAACCAATGAATCAGGAAAACAGAAGGAGACAGAAGAGTGAAGCAGATTTGTAAATAAAGCAAAGAGGAGTCAATTCAAAGAAAACTGCCTGGTACCTAGTTCTTGCGTCAAGTTCATTGAGGCTAGGTAGGCTACATCCCTTCCTGTGGCTCTCTGAGATGATTCTGATTCTGTATCCTATTGTAAGTTCTTTTTCTGTTTTTCTTTGCGAGCTCAGGTTGTATTGCATTATTTGTAACTTAATAGTCATGCACAAATTACAGAGATTATGTAGTGTGGTTTTCAGTTCAAACACAGAAATATCAAGAAACATGAGACCTAAGGTTTTTATACATGTAATTTTGATCCAATAGTATATACAATAATTCATTAGGCTCGGAAATGAGATATGCTATTTCATAGTAGGCCATTACACAAGATTAAGTTGGGGGGTAAATACAGCATCATTTTTACAATTGCTTAGTAGTTGCAGAATAATTTATAATAGATTATGGACTATTAATATTACATGACTTTTTTTCCTCCAGATTTGCCTTGTTTTCTTAAAATTGGTAAGGCTATGTGAGTAAGTAGTTTCAGTTAATAGCATGCACGTGGACAGTAGACAGTGTTAGCTGAGTAAAGATTGATTATAAAAACAGAAACTCACACGGTAACACATTTAGAGGAAAAGTAAGAAGAAATAATGTCAGAAACTAAACCTGACCATTTGTGTGTGTGTGTGTGTGTGTGTGTGTGTGAGAGAGAGTGAGTTAGGTATAGGTATATGATATTTAATTATAGTGCTTTCAGAATTTGCTGATAGATTGTGTGGAGGACCCTATTAGGCACATAAGTTGATACATTGAGCAGTTTTTGATAATTAGGCGGGGGAATTCAAGCTAGAGATGTAAATTAAAGTTAACACAATATAGGCTATATTTATGTCCCTGAGCCTGGAGGAGATCTTCCAAAGATGTGAAGACAGTAACAGAGTTGACATGCTAAGGCATGTGAGAATTTCAAATTTTAGAGATTGAGAACATAGTAAGTAAAACTTAAATTCTAATAAAATACAGTGAAAATTGTGATTAAGAGCTCATGAACCCGTTTTACCTTCTTGCCAAATCTCACTGTGTGACAGCGATATTTCCTTTTTGAACTGCCAGCAGCTATGGCTTTGTTGAAATTTTGATGTAGAAAGAGGATGACACTAGGATTTGCCTGGTTGACTAGTCAGTGACCAGATTGCCCTAAACATTCTATGAATGTTATCTAAGATGTGTAATTGTCTCCTAATGTTCTCTATCTTTGTTGACTTTAATTTCCACACGGCTACCAGAATAACTTTTCTAAAATAAAACTATTTGTTTGTTTAAAATACTTCAGTGGTCCCCTCTTGACTTCAGGAGGTCAAATTCCTCATCATAGTACACAAGGCTCTCCATCCCTTTCCTTTCACCCACCTGCCCCAGCGGTGTCTCTCGCCACTTCCCTGCTGGTACTCTGAATTCCTTAATATTTCCCTGATGTTTCATTATGATTTATCAGCAGGCTTCCATACATGATGTGCCTCAACCTGGCAAACTATTTTCCAACCATGTGCGTTGACATTTCTGACATCTTTTAGGGAGCCCTGTCTGAACTCTTAACTCTCGGTTAGATACTTTTTCAGTATCCTTCCTGACATCTTTTTCTACTGTAAAATTAAGTAATTCAAACTTGAAACTGTTGGAACTTTAAGGTATTTTGAGCCCAGAGAGGATTCTGGCTATGTGGCCTGAGTCACATAGTGTGCAGCTGGAACTTCTGCTTTTTCCTCTAAATGATTAGGAAAGGGGTTGTGGCAACAGCGATAAGACTTCCTCAGATCATCACTCCTCCTCATGGAACGTTAAGGCAATGCTCCTTTTATTGTTGCAGTCTGTAACCTATCAAATGGCTATAACCTATGCACTGACATTGTATGGAAAATGTAACTCCCTATATAAATGAAACCCTAACTAATCCACTTACGAATGATGACCCCTTCTTTTAGAGTATGTGTTTTCTGGGTAGTCATCCTGAAGCTTTGCACTCAGATAAACACTATACTTCACATAGCTTCTGAATCTCGTTATGTTTGACACTACTCTGCATTGCAGTTACCAATGTAATGAGATAGAGAATATATCCAGAAAAGTGGCTCTCCACTATTTGTCTGCCAGGGCACATTTGACAATGTCTAGGGACATTTTTGGTTGTCACAGTTGGGGAGATGCTCCTAGCATCTAACTAGTAGAAGCCAAGGATACTGGTAAGCATCCTACAATGCACAAGATTGACCCTCCAACAAAGAATTATTCAGCTCAAACTGGCAATCATGCCAAGATTGAGAAATCCTGCACTGGAATGAAGAGCGAATCACTTGAGCCTTGTTGAGGTTGAGGGTGTGCAGGGGCAGCCCACAGCAGGGAGTAGCTCGGAATCTGAGGGCAGGGAGAGTTGGGATAAGGAAGGAGGAGAAGTGTGAATAAGAAGCCTGGATGGATGAGGATGTAGAGAGTTTATCAGCTACATATGGGAAGGGAAATGGTGTTTAAAGAAGATGTTTAGAGATGTGTTCCAGGTGAACCACTGAGGGAAGCCCTCTCCCATCTACACTGGTCTGCTACCTATTGGAACATACCCTCCCCAGGGCTTGTTATACCCTCACCATCCCACAAGCTTGCCCACTCACCATATTTTATTGTTATTGTTGTTTTGTTTTAAGCTTTTGGCAGCCTGAGGCCATGATTCTTGGTTTCTGTCTCTAGTGAGAAGCAGAAAGGAAATGAGGAAGGGGTTTTACTGGCCCAACCAGAAACAGAATTAAGAATCCATGGCTGTATTCTCTCCCTTGACATCACTGAAAAAGAAATGCTTATAAATGCTTTAGATCTATTCAATCATTCTAATCTTAGTGGCAGGATACATTTCTTCTATAAAATTTAAAATTTTATTTTGGAAGTAGGACCTTTGGTGACTTCAATGCCTGAAAACAAGTGAATAAATCACCAACGTTAAAATACCAGGCACTTGAAGTATGCATGGGAAATATTTTGAAAGTAGACAGACATTGCAACTACATCCTTCAAATTAATTCTTACTGGGGACTTTTTACCAAGCTGCTGGCAAAACTATTTTATTAAAGACAGTAATTTATAATCTGATATGATGGATGGTCTGGAAATACATGATACAATGCATGTTTTTCTGTGTGTCTGTGGGTACACATGTACACACGTGTGGTGGGTATGAGGCTGACTTATCTGTGTTATAGGCTACCTTATGTATATTTATATGTAAACACATACACATTCACATACATGTATATTTTCTCTAACAGCTTGCTTCTAAATTCATTTTTTTTTTTTTTGAAACAGAATCTTACTCTGTCACCAGGCTGCAGTCCGGTGGCTCCATCTCAGCTGACTGCAACCCTCACCTCCCCAGTTCAATTGATTCTCCTGTCTCAGCCTCCTGAGTAGCTGGAACTACAGGTGCGTGCCACCATGCCCAGCTAATTTGTGTATTTTTAGTATAGGTTGGGTTTCTCAATGTTGGCCAGGATGGTCTTGAGCTCTTGACCTTGTGATCCACGCACCTTGGCCTTTCAAAGTGCTGGAATTATAGGTGTGAGCCACCACACCTGTCCCGTAAATTTGTTTTTTTATACTGTGGCTTTTGAATTCAATTTAAACAACCCAGACTTTTCATTCCAATAATGGATATTCCACTTTCTTGATGATATCTAAAAAATATACTTGGAGGATCGCTTGAACCCTGGAGGTGGGGATTGTGGTGGGCTGAGATAGAGCCATTGCACTCCAGCCTGGACAGCAACAGTGAAACTCGATCTCAAAAAGCAAACAAACAAAAGTATATATATACACACACACACACACACACACACACACACACACACACGCATACTTGGCATGTTCTAACTTTCCCTTCTTTATCTCTAAAATAGGGCTATTCTTTCCATTTCATGTAGCTTTTGAAAGGATTAGCTGTTTCAAACCATCACAGTGACAGGCAAGAAACCCAACCACGCATACCACCCTTTTGGTAAATGTGATTAGGCACAAGTGAGGTCAGAAGTGAGAACTAAAAAATAGAGGAAAAGGATGACATTTAGTAGTGTTGATACCTGTTGCAACTTAGAATTTCCATCTCTAAATATGAACTCTAAAGGGGAACTTTGATAACCTGCCAAAAGAGATAAAAATATTGATAACTATGTTTGTAATACTCAAAATTGGGACTAATTTTAAATTTCCCTTATTAAGAGGAATGTGTAAATAAATTGTAATACACTCATACATAAATATACAGACAGCATTTAAACAGAATGACCTAGATGTAAATATTTAATGTTCAGTAAAATGACATTTTTTAGCACAGAGAAGAAGTGAAAGAAGTGAGACTGAGACGGTAATGCAGACAGACTTTGACTATGACCTGATGGTTCCTTTAAATCATGGAGCAAATATTATAAAACATTAAAGTTTTTTATATCTGGATAGCATATTTATTACTGTCAGTAGAATGTGCTGGTGGGTGTGCATGTTATGAGTAAGAAAGAGAGAGGAACGTTTTGATTTTAGAGGGGTTTTGCTAATAAATTTTTAAGACTCTGCTTGCCGTTTTCTAAGTTGTACTCTAACTTAGAAAAAGAAATAAGATGTTTAAGTTAAGAAGTTTGGTATTTCCAATCAGTCATCAACTCTATTCAGTTTGCTTCTTCCTTTTTAGTTGCCTGAATTACCACCTTTTTCTTTAAGTTACTGGTAAAAGCAGCATTTATTCTTAGAAAATTAAGTTGTAGATGCACAGTCAGTTTTATAGATATGTTTTTTAATTTCTTCATTTTAAGTATTGTCCTGGGTTTCTATGTTTCTGCACATTAGTAGAAGGTTGATTTTAATAGTTAGAAATGATAATTATTTTCTCAATTGCCTTGTGCCTGGAATTAGAATTGCTTTCTTTGGTCTTCAATATGTATTTTGTTGAGTTTGAACATGCACACACATGTGATACCATTTAATGCAATCAAGGTAATAAACATATTTGGGCCGGGCGCGGTGGCTCAAGCCTGTAATCCCAGCACTTTGGGAGGCCGAGGCGGGTGGATCACGAGGTCAAGAGATCGAGACCATCCCGGTCAACATGGTGAAACCCCGTCTCTACTAAAACTACAAAAAATTAGCTGGGCATGGTGGTGCGTGCCCGTAATCCCAGCTACTCAGGAGGCTGAGGCAGGAGAATTGCCTGAACCCAGGAGGCGGAGGTTGCGGTGAGCTGAGATCGCGCCATTGCACTCCAGCCTGGGTAACAAGAGCGAAACTCTGTCTCAAAAAAAAAAAATAAATAAATAAATAAAATAAACATATTCATAACTTTCAAAACTTTCCTTGTATTCTTTTATGTGTGTGGTCTTTATTATTTTTGTGTATGGTAAGCACACAACATGAGAACTATCTTCCTAACATGTTTTTAAGTACACAATGCCATATTTTAACTATAGGTACTATGCTGTATGGCAGATCTCTAGAACTTTTTCATCTTGCGTGACTGAAGCTTTATACCCATTAGGCAACAGTTGCCCATTTTCAACTCATTCAAGCCCCCGGTAATCACAATTCTATTTTCCTCTTCTGGGTGTTTGACTGTTTTAAATGTCTGATGTAAGTGGAATCACCTAGTGTTTGTCCTTCTGTGACTGTCTTATTTCACTTTGCTTAATGTCCTCTGTTCATTCATGTTACTACAAAGGGAAGGATTTCCTTCTTTTTTTAGGGTGGAATAATATTCCATGGTATGTATATGCCTCTAGTTTCTTTATCCATTCATCTGTTGACAGACATTTAGTTTGTTTCCTTATCTTGGCTATTGTGAATAATGCTACGGTGAACATGGGAATGCAGATAGTGCTTCAGGATCCTGATTTCAATTCTCTTGGATGTATACACCCAGAAGTAGGATTGCTGGATCACAAGGTATTTCTATTTTTAATTTTTGGAGGAGCCTCTATACTGTTTTCCATCGTGGCTACATTATTCTCTACATTCCCACAACACAGTAAAATGGTTTCCATTTCTCAATGTTCTCACCAACTCCCGTGATATGATTTGGCTCTGTGTCCTCATCCAAATCTCATCTTGTAGCTCCCATAATTCCCATGTATGGTTGGAGGGACGCAGTGGGAGATAATTGAATCATGGGGGCGGGTTTTCCCCACACTGTTCTCATGACAGTGAATAAGCGTCATGAAATCTGATGGTTTTAAAAAATAAGTTTCCCTGCACAAGCTCTCTCTTCTCTTGTCTGCTGCCATGTGAGGTGTGTCTTTCACCTTCTGCCATGATTGTGAGGCCTCCCCAGCAATGTAGAAAACTGTGAGTCCATTAAACCTCTGTCTTTTGTAAATTGCCCAGTCTCAGGTATGTCTTTATCAGCAGCGTGAAAATGGACTAATACAACTTGTTACCATTTGGCTTTTTCCTCGATAATGACCTTCTTAGCAAGTGATATCCCATTGTGATTTTGATCTGCATTTCCCTGATGATTAGTGACATTGAGCACCCTTTCATATACCTGTTGGCTGTTTGTATGTCTTCTCTGGAAAAATGTCTATTTTTACAGACAGCAGGCAATACATTTACCATCAGAACTCTTCATTTTGTATTTTTCTTTAAACTTTTTATTTTTTATTAAAATTGCATGTATTTAATGTGTGTGACGTGATGTTTTGATATACATGTACACAGTAAACCGAATACTACAGGGAAGCTACTTAATGTATTCCTGTCTTCAAGCAATTACCATTTTTTGTGGTAAGAACACTTACAATCTGCTCTCTTAGCAAATATCAAGAAAGGTTATTAAGATTTATGCCTGTGTTTTCTTCTAGGAGTTTTATAGTTTTATCTCTTGTGTTTAGGTCTTTGATCCATTTGAAGTTAATTTTTGTATATAGTGTAGAGTAGGGGTACAAATTAATTTTTAAAGATAGATATCCAGTTTTCCTACCAAAACTTGTTTAAAAAGATTTGTTAAAGAAGGGTGCCAAGATAATTCAATGAGACAGTCTTATCCAGCAGAGAGAAATGAGTACCAAAAAAGAGGTTAAAAAATAGCCCCTTAAAATGTGAAAATTCAATTTCCACAACACATGGATTCTTAAAAAAGGCAACTTAAAAATCTCCACCAAGCAGAAGGTGAATGAAAATGGAAATGACAGAAGAATCTGAATGATATTTATTTGGGGTTTATCAAAGAGCCAAAGGAGGTAAAAAATTGAAAAGAACAAGAAATAGAGACATCCAAGGAGCCAAAATTACATATGTTAGAAAAGAAAATATTAAAATTGAAACATTTAAATATCTTGGAAATGACAAATACGGTCAGTATAATTAAAATTTCAAAGAAATCTTTAATGAAAGTGAGAATGCATAAATATGCTAATTCATTAATAAGAAATTAAGAACTTAGAAACTGTAAGATATAAAAAATATGAGAACACTTGTGAAACTTGGGGGATAAACGAATAGATTTAACAGGGTTTTGGCTAATAAATGTTGACAAATGGCCAAGAAGAGAAAGACAGTAGAAAAGTGATACTCAAAATGATAATGACACAGAGTTTACTAGAAATGAAGAAAGAAATGTCTCTAGATGGGAAATTAGTTTTAAGTGTTGATAATAATAAAATTAAGTCAGCTACCAAAGTAAAACTGCAGAGCATCATGAAAAAGGGAAAACTTTAAGATGCTACCTGAAGTAATAGACAGTATCTACAGAGGGCAGTCAATGGTATCTAATCAAACTTCTCATCAGGAATGAGTAAAATCTTCCGACTACTATGGTAATATGTAATTCTATAACTGACTGAATTATTAAAGATGGAGGGAAATGATAATTGTTTTAGAAATCAAAAGACAGTAACGATATATCTGTATATTCTCACTAATAAAAAGAATGTAAAGCAATGGAACAGTTTCAAACTTAGAATAGTGGCTTCAAATGCCTGAAATTCAAATTAATGAATTTTACATTTTATGTTGTAACTCTTGTTTGAGTTTTTTCAAACAATATGCTTATTTTGTAGGATGCATTCTGATGTTTTAACTAAACATACCATAGAGATTTTTTTAAAAAACAAACATTGCTTAATATAAATTCAAATGGTGTTCCTGCATTCGGTGACCAATTAAGAAATGTGATTCGGCTGAGACAGTGGCTCATGCCTATAATCCCGGCACTCCGGGGAGCCGAGGTGGGCAGATCACTTGAGGCCAGGAGTTCAAGAGCAGCCTGGCCAAAATGGCAAAACGCTGTCTTTACTAAAAGTACACAAATTAGCCAGGCATGTTGGTGCATGCCTGTAATCCCAGCTACTCAGAGGCTGAGACATGAGAATCGGATAAACCTGGGAGCCATAGGTTGCAGTGAGCCAAGATTGCACCCACCACACTCCAGCCTGGGTGACAAAGCGAGACTCTGTCAAAAAACAGGTGATTTTTTAAAATCTACTCTTAAACTAGTAATAAAAACAAAATACGCACAAAACATCAACATAGAAAATTACAAAATGTTTGTCAAGGACACAAAAGATAATCTTAAAGAAGGAAAATGTTACCTTCATGATGCGAAAAGGAAATCTGTCCCAAATCACCTGTAAATATAAGGCAATTCAAAATACCAAAATGTCTCAGTGTGGTGGCACACACCTGTAGTCCTAGCTACTTGGAAGGCCGAGGTGGGAGGAGCTCTTGAGTCCAGGGTTTTGAGGCTGTGGTGAGCTGTGCACCACTGCACTCCAGCCTGGGTGACAGAGTGAGACCCTGTTTCTAAAAACAAACAAAAAAATAGCCAAAATGATTTTTTAAATGAAACTTCACATGTTGATAGCAGAATTCACATAGAAGAGCAAAATGTCAATCATGGCCAAGGCAATTTTGAAGAATCATAAATTTGCAGCCTTTCCTTGACAAATCTTTTTATTATTAAAAAGCTAATTAACACAATATGATATTACCAATTAAAAAAAAAAATTAAGTGGGGGTCAGGCCCGGACCTGCGCCACCTCAATGTAAAGTGTAACATGGGGGTTGGGGTGGGCAGCGCGGGCCTGTGAGGCCTGTGGGTGTCCGCATCCCCAAGATTCCCCTGCAGCTGGTTCCACAGTGGTCTGCTCCAGTTGCCCTGTGCAGATTCGGGTTCCAGACTGAAGGCTACCTGTTCTCCAGTGCCCTCCACAGCCCCCGCCCCTGTCCACAGCTCCCCCCACAGCCGGTTCCACAGTGGTCTGCTCCAGTTCCAGACTGAAGGCTACTTATTCCAAGTTCTGGGGTTACTGCGGCGACCACCTCAACAGCCTTGGTGATACGTAGAAACCCGGAGCTACTCCTGAGCCCTACCTGGGGCTGGTCATGGAGAAGCTACATAGGATTGTGGCAGCACTGCTGGAAAGTATGCTATCAAATTCTAACAGTTTTCCGTGGGAATTAGTGATATGGGCAGGTGTTATTGGATTTGTTGCTATTCCCCTTTTTCTGTGGAGATGTTTTAGATCAGTCAGGAGTCAGCTATATGTGGGAAGAGAGAAAAAGCTTGCTCTAGAGCTTTGTGAGCAAATTAAAGAAAAATGTAACCTACTTGAAAAATTTAGTTTTCTACAAAAAAGCTATGAAGGCTATGAAAGAGAGTCATCTTTACAGGACGTCAGCCTTGAGAACCAGGCAGCAGAAGCAGAAAGTTTATGGGCATCCTGTGAAAAGCTGAACAGGTCCATTTCTGAAATGGAGGATGAAATACCACATCTAACAAAGAAGTTACAAGAAGAGAAATACAAACATTCTAGACAACATCAGTTTATGGTGGATATTTCAGAAATCAGACAGTCTCTAGAAGACCTGTCAAAATCCCTTAAATCACGACTAGCTGAAGCCAAAATGCCCTTGAACATATTTCAAATGAATGACGAACAACTGAAGATAGCGAAAAAAGATGCTTTGAATGAAAATTCTCAAGTTCAGGAAAGCCAGAAACATCTTTTACAAGAAGCAAGAATGATTCTTTCTTATCAAGAGCAGATTTTACTCCTTAAGAAAAAAGCACATGACAATTGGTTGGCAGCTCGGACTGCTGAAATAAACCTCAAAGGATTAAGGATGGAAAATGCTAAGTACAGAGAAAAATTAGCAGACACAGAGATGAAATTCAAATTTTTACACAAAGATCCTTCTGCAGTTGATGTTCCAAACACAGGATTTGGCAGAGAGCATTACACATATGTTACCGATATGAGAAGAGGAACTCCTTTCCCCCCACCTCCTCCAGGAACCCTGTTTGGAGCTTCTCCACGTGATTTTCCACCAAGCGATTTCTCAGGTCCACCATATGCTCCATTTGCAGTGAGGAATGCCTATCCACCCAGGGGTTTTCCTCCAAATCTTCCACCAAGACCTGACTTTTTCCCCCCAACACCCAAATATTGAAAGTAAAAGTGAGTTCCATGCAGGGTTGATTCCATCTTCTAATGACCCTGCTATTGAACAAAAATAATTCTGATTGATCTCGAGTTCCCTTCAAGACACTTCTGCCTTCCGATAAGCCTGCTATTGAACATCCAAAACAACAGCAAGACAGCAGGCAGCTCTTGTGTTCTCCAACGTAGTTGTTACTGACCTTGAGTCTCCATCAAGATTGATTCCAACTTAGAGTGAGCCTGCCACTGAACATCTGACATCACAACAACAAAGCTGGCGGTCTTTGTGTTCTCCTCCCAAGTACTTGTGACTGCTCCTGAGTCCCCATCAGGGTTGACTCTGCCTTCAAGTGAGCCTGCCACTGATCATCCCTCAACACAGCAAGAAAGCTGGCGGTTATGTTCTCCACCTAAATAGTTCTAACTGATGTCGATTCCCTGACAGAGTTGACTCTGCCTTCAAGTAAGGCTGCCTCTGAACATCCGGCACCACAAGAAAGCTTGTGGTCTTTGTGTTCTCTTCCCAAGTAGTTGTGACTGATCACGAGTCCCTGTCAGGGTTGATGTCACCTTCAAGTGAGCCTGCCACTGAACATCTGGCACCACAGCAGGAAAGTTGGTGATCCTTGTGTTCTCCTCCCAAGTACTTTGGAAGGATGTCGAGTCCCTGTCATGATTAACCTTTGCCTTCAAGTGAGTCTGCCACTGAATGAACATCCAACAGCACAACAAGAAAAGTGGTAGTCTTGTTATTTTCTTCCGAATTATTTGTGACTGATCTCAAGTCCCCGTTAGGATTGACTCTGCCTGCAAGTGAATCTGCCACTGAACATCTGGCACCACTGCAAGAAAGCTGGCGATCTTTGTATTCTCCTCTTAAGTAATGTGAATGATGTCTTGTCCCCACCAGGGTTGACTTTGACTTCAAGTGAGCCCATAACTGAACATGCAGCACCACAGCAAGAAAGCTGGTTGTCTTTGTGTTCTCCTCTTAAGTAGTGTGACTGACTTCCAGTTTCCTCAAGGGTTGACTTTGCCATCAAGTTAGCCTGTCACTGAACATCCAGCACCGCAGTAATAAAGTTGGCGGTCTTTCTGTTCTCCTCCCAAGTAGTTGTGACTGATCTGGAGTCCCCAGCAGGGTTGAATCCAACTTCAAGTGAGCCTGCCATTGAACATTTGGCACCACAGCAAGAAAGCTGGCGATCTTTGGGTTCTCCTCCCAAGGAGTTGTGACTGATCTCTAGGCCCCGTCAGTGTTGACTCCAGCTTCAAGTGAGCCTGCCATTGAACATCTGGCAGCACAGCAATAAGGCTAGTGGTTTTTGTCGTCTCCTCTCAAGTAGTGTGATTGATCTTGAGTTCCTGTCAGGGTTGACTCTGCTTTCAATTCAGCCTGCTACTGATAATCCGGCACCACAGCAATAAGTCTAGAGGTCTTTGTGTTCTCCTCCAAAGTAGTTGTGACTGATCCTGAGTCCCGTTCAGGGTTGATTCCACCTTCAAGTGAGCCTGCTAGTGAATATCCAGGACCACAGCAGGAAAGCTGGTGTTCTTTGTGTTCTCCTCCCACGTAGTTGTGACTGATCTGGAGTCCCCATCCAGGTTGACTCCGCCTTCAAGTGAGCCTGCCACTGAACATCCGGCACCACAGCAAGAGAGCTGGTGGTCTTTTTATTCTCCTCCCAAGTGGTTGTGACTGACCTCAAGTCCCCATCACCGTTGATTCCACCTTTACGTTAGCCTGCCACTGAACATCTGACACCACAGCAATAAAACTGGCGGTCTTTGTGTTTCACTCCCAAGTAGTTGTGACTGATATGAGTCCCCGTCAGGGTTGACTCCGCCTTCAAGTGAGCCTGCCACTGAACATCCGACACCACAGCAATAAAACTGGCAGTCTTTGTGTTTCCCTCCCAAGTAGTTGTGACTGATATGAGTCCCCGTCAGGGTTGACTCCGCCTTCAAGTGAGCCTGCCACTGAACATCCAGGACCACAGCAATAAAGCTGGTGGTCTTTGTGTTTTCCTCTCAAGTAGTTGTGACTGATCTTGAGTCCCGTTCAGGGTTGACTCCACCTTCAAGTGAGCCTGCCACTGAACATCCGGCACCACAGCAGGAAAGCAGGCGGTCTTTGTGTTCTCCTACCAAGTAGTTGTGACTGATCTCGAGTCCACGTCAGGGTTGATTTCACCTTCAAGTGCGCCTGCCACTGAACATCTGGCACCACAAGAAGAAAGCTCGTGGTCTTTGTGTTCTCCTTCCAAGGACTTTGCACAGATCTCGAGTCGCCGTCATGGTTCGCTTTGCCTTCAAGTGTGCATGCCACTCCATTAACGTCCGACACCACAACAAGAAAGCTGGCAGTCTGTATATTCTCCTCTCAAATATTTGTGACTGATCTCAAGTTCCCATCAGTGATAACTCCGCCTTCAAGTGATCCTGCCACTTAACATCCGGCACTCAGCAAGAAAGCTGGCGGCCTTTGTGTTCTCCGCCCAAGTAGTTGTGACTGATCTTGAGTCCCCATCAGGGTTGACTCCACCTTCAAGTGAGCCTGCCACTGGACATCTGGCACCACAGCAAGAAAGCTGGCAGTCTTTGGGTTCTCCTCCGAAGTAGTTCTGACTGATCTCGAGTCCCCATCAGGGTTGACTCCACCTTCAAGTGAGCCTGCCACAGAACATCTGGCACCACAGCAATTAAACTGGTGGTCTTCGAGCTCTCCCACCAAGTACTTTTGACTGATCTTGAGTCCCCATCAGGGTTGATTCTACCTGCAAGTGGGACTGCCACTGAACATCCGGCACCACCACAAGAAAGCTGCGGTCTATGTGTTCTCTTCCCAAGTACTCGTGACTGATCTCGAGTCCCCGTCAGGGTTGACTGTGCCTTTAAGTAAGCCTGCCACTGAACATCCAGCAGCACAGCAAGAAAACTGGCAGTTGTGTTCTCCTCCCAAATAGTTCTAACTGATCTCGAGTCCGTGACAGGGTTGACTCTGCCTTCAAGTGAGCCTGCCACTGAACATCCGGCATCACAGCAAGAAAGCTGGCAGTAGGATCAATCTGACTGGAGATCAGTCACAAGTACTTGGGAGGAGAAAACAAAGACCTTCAGGTTACTGGCAATGGTGCCAGATGTCCAGTGGCAGGCTGACTTGAAAGCAGGGTCAACCCTGATAGGGACACGAGATCGGTCCCAACTACTTTGTGTTCTACCAAGTAGTTGTGACTGACCTCGAGTCCCCATCCAGATTGACTCCACCTTCAAGTCAGCCTGCCACTGAACATCCAGCACCACAGCAAGAAAGCTGGTGGTTTTTGTGTTGTCCTCCCAAATAGTTGTGACTGATCTCGAGTCCCCGTCAGGGTTGACTCTGCCTTTAAGTGAGCCTGCCACTGAAAATCCAGTACTACAGCAAGAAAGCTGAAAGTATTTGTTTCGTTACTGACTGTGTTTGTAGACAAATGTGAATGTAACTTCATTCTTAATGAAATAAAATTCTGTTGGTTAAAAAAATAAAAGAGACTCTTTCCCCCTTAAATTATCTTGGCACCCTTGTCATCTGGATTCTCAGTTGTGGTCCATTGAGCTATATGTCTATTCCATGTCAGTACATAGGGTCTTCATTACTGATGGTTTATAGTAAAATTTGAAATCTATAAGTGGGAATACTGTACTTTGCTCTTCTTTTTACAAAATGGATTTGGTTATTCTGAATCCTTTCTATTTCCATATGAATTTTAAAGTCAGTTTGTGGTTTCTGGGAACAAAAGCAACTTGAATTGTGATAGAATTTGAATTGATTCTGTAGATCAACTTAGGGAATACTGCCATCTTAATTATATTAAGGTTTTCAATGAATTTCAAGTATTGCCATCTTGATAATACATTGTTCTTCCCATATTAAAGAACATGTGGTGTACTTCCATTTGTTTAGGCTCTCTTAAATGTCTTTCAATACTCTTATTGTTTTCAGAATATATCTTGTGCTTCATTTCTTGGAGTTAATACCATTATTTTGTTTTTTTGATGCTGTTATAAATGAAATTGTTTTCCTAATCTCATTTCCAAAATGTTTATTTCTAGATAATAAAACTACAATTGCTTTTTGTATACCTAGTTGCACGTTGGCATCTATGGGGAATTGGTTCTCAGACTCCCCACAGATATCAAATGTTGCACAGACTCAAGTCCTGCAGTTGGCTCTTTGGAACCCATACATACAAAACATCAGCCCTCTATCTACAGGTTTCGCATCTGTTGAATTCTGCATTTTGATCTGCATTTGGTTTCAGAGGTAGAACCTTTGGATATCAAAGGCTGATTGTATTTGTATGTTGAGAGATAATGGGCATTCCATTAAGACTCAAACATACTAATTCATTTCACAACGATACTGATGTGAAAATACAAGAGATACTCATTTTGATTGTTAATTGGTAGACTATTTGGATAAAGCAGTAAATGTTGCAGGATACTTTTGGGAGGGAATCAGCATTCGCTGCCTACTGCTACGGATCTGTGACTACGCCAGATGCTCTGCGTAAGTGGTCTTAGGATGTAATTAGCAACAGAGGCAGAACTCCTTTGTGGCTGTTTGTTGTCTTGAGGGTGAAGATCTATTCTTAACCCAAAAGGTCCTGCAAGGTCTGGTCCCTCCCTGCTTCTTTTGCCTCATTTCCCATCAAGCTGTCCCTTGCCCTTTGGTTCCCACTTCCTCTCAGTTCCTTGGAACTGTCCTGCACCCTCTAGTCACAAGGAATTTGCCCCACCTCTCTCTGTCTGGCGTACTCTCTGTGCTCCTCAGGTTTTTCCTCTAGCTGTGTGTCCTTGATCATGGAAGCCCTCCTGGATGCCCGGCCCATTCACTGCTCATGGCCAGGTCCACGTTGTGCCCTCTGTGCTGTGCACTCAGCACCCTGGCTCTTCTGTGCAGCACTTATTCCTGCGATAATTCATCATGGACTGGTCTGATTATTACCGGTTCGTTCCATTGCACTGTAAACTCTACCAGTGCAAGATCACTGCTGGTGTTTGCTCACTGTTTTATCCCCCGAATCTGCCATGCTAGTAATTAGCACATAGTGAGCACTCAATAAATTTTACTTAAGTACTTTGGTTTTCAAGCGTGTTCCCCTAAGTTCCCCCACAGTATCTGAATTGTCTAAGAAATCAAGTAAAATGAAAAGAGAGAGAATTAAATATGTTCATCACTATCCAGTTTGGGATATTAGGAAAAACATTTAAGTATTTTTACCTATGAAGCAATTAGAATACAATGTGATGTGTAAATGGCAGTTGAAAAAAATGGAGTTTTATATCCCTGTATTTAGAGAGACTATATTTGTGTGTACATTCTCACCAGTGTGCCACATTATTTCTCACTGTTAGCTCTAAGGCTTCCCATGTCTCCCTATGTGTTCCTCCCTCTCAGAATAGTGTTGCTTCATTAGTAACTACTCCATAAATGCTGGTGGAGGTGACTTTACTGTTTAAAAAGTACAGTTTGTGAGGACTGGATGGTATAACAAGTATAGATCATATAATTTATACTTTAAGATTTTAGGTGGATACAAAAGTATCATGTAATAGGGGACTTAAAAGCTGATTAGGGGCTGGGCGTGGTGGCTCACACCTGTAACCTCAGCACTTTGGGAGGACAAAGTGGGTGGATCACAAGGTCAGGAGTTTGAGACCAGCTTGGCCAGCATGGTGAAACCCCATCTCTACTAAAAATACACAAAATTAGTCAGGCATGGTGGCAGATGCCTGTAGTCTTAGCTACTGAGGAGGCTGAGGCAGGAGGGTAGCTTGAACCTGGGAAGCAGAGGTCGCAGTGAGCCCAGTTTGTGCCACTGTGCTCCAGTCTGGGCAACAGAGTGAGACTCCAGCACAAAAGGAAAAAAAAAAAAAAGCTGATTAAGATACAAGGACCAAGAAAAGAAATAGCTTAACAGAGTCGGGGTTGGGGATCAGAGCGGTGGCCAGAATTCTGAAGGGATAAGCCTCTGGTCTCACTTGGGATCACTCTATCATGACATGTTCTAGGAGGGGTTAGGAGTCCACATACCGGAATGGTCAGGTGATAGAATGTCAGTGGAAATTGCACTGAGGATAATCGAGCGAAACAGAGAAGGTCTAGAGAAGCGAGGTTGGGGTTGAGTTTGTCCCCACTGCTGACTAGCATGGAGAGATGATGAGTACCATTGGCCTCTTCTACCTAGAATGAGAAGTTGCTGCTCTAAATCATGCTTTTTAGTGGCCCGGTAGCTGCACCTAGTGAACTGAGCACTATAATGAATCTTAGAGCAAAACTCAGAGTACTCTAAGTTCCTGAACTCATGTACTTTTCTCTGTTAGGCATGACTTTCTGTGTATGTAAATGGAAGCGTAAAACATAATAGGGGACGACGACAGGCCAAAACAAGATAAGAATTTTTTTTTTTTTTTTTTTTTTT
>NW_016108178.1:4088-5485 GCF_001604975.1 Cebus imitator | reverse complement strand
GAGTGGCAGTGGCTTTATTGTCTTTGGAATGGCCTGGAAAGGTGGTGTCCTAGGGGGCAGCAGGGAGGAAGGGCTGGGAAGCTGTGTGACAAGGGCCTCAGGTGGTGGGCATTTGGGGTTCCTCCACTTGTGCGGGCCCATTGGCATCACTGGTGCAGCCAGTGGTGGAAGTGGGTTCCGGTCCTTTCTTGTTCGACACAGGGCAGGTACCAGCCACGGGTCTGACTTGCTTGAGGCCGGGCCTTGGGCGCGCCATCTTATGCTCCAGGAGCATGTGGTTCTGTGGCGGGAGCCCCACGCAGGCCCTGAGGATGTTCTTGATGCAGCTGTCCTGGCAGAAAAGCGCATTGATCACTGGGCTGCCAAGCGGCACCAGCGGCGCCTTGAATGGGACAGCACGGGGTGGAAGGTCTGCAGCTCGGGGTCAGCTTCAGCGCAGAAGCTCAGGCGCCGGCACAGCTCGGTCAGCAGCGCCAGGTCTAGTGTGATGGGTGCGGCCAGCAGCGAGTCCTGGCACGTGTCGTGCACACCAGTGTGTTGGTCCCACCCAGCGTTAGCTCCGAGGTTTACTCACCCAGCGCGCTTGCTATCGCCCAGGTACCCCCTACTTGATGACCACCGCAGTGGCCGGGCTCCTCACCAGGTGTATAGAGCACTGGGTTGCTCCGCACCATGTCGTCCACCACATTGCTCTTGGACACCTCCTTAGAGCGGAACTGAAAGGCGCCGACAGGTTCTGCCCGTCGTTGTTGCCCACGTGGTTGTAACTCACGATGGACGTGGTCTTGAGGCCACAGCTGATGAGGAAGTCCACAAGCACGGACTTGACTTTGGTCTGGCCAGACTTGATGTCTCCTCTGCCCACGAAAACCCGGCGCTGACACGCGAGCTCAAGCGCTCCGGGGACCAGGGTGTTCTGCGGGGACCCACTGAGGAAGGCACAGCTCTCCCGGATGCCGGCAATGGCGAAGAGCGTGGAGCCAGACACCTGCAGGCCGAGCTCAGTGGTGCGCAGCAGGTTCTGGGCCGTGTCCTTGAGATCCGGAACCACCTCACAGAAGCGCTCTGTGTTGCCCGTCCACAGCACGGTGACTTTGTCCAGCCCCGCGCTAGACCGGAAGTCTGGGATGTCCTTGAGGATGTGCTAGAGCTGCTGCGGGCGCGAGTCCGGGAGGAGGTTGTCAACGCGCCTGGTCTGGTTGGCCGTGATGAACTCAGGGATGTAGACGGAAGGTCGAGGCCGCAGGGCTTCCATGTGCCGCCACAGTTGCTCCAGCAGGTCCCAGTCCAGCACCTTCAGGCGCCGCATCTCCTTGGCGTGGTTCAGCGACGAGATGTCCCAGCCGTCATGGCCATGAATAATCTAACATTTTTGCTAATCCTGCTGAAAGTAAACT
>NW_016108178.1:2473-3383 GCF_001604975.1 Cebus imitator | reverse complement strand
TCAATGAAAAGAATAAATAAATAAGCAAATTAAGGAATGGGAGGAGCATGTCCAGGGCACAGCTATTGTTTTGAAATTTATTTTAGACCTCCTTTGAAAGTAGGCGTGAATGTAATTGTTTCAGGCACTTTTTTTTTTTGAGACCGAGTCTGGGTGTCACCCAGGCCGGAGTGTAATGGGGCGATCCTGCCTCCCCGCACACTCCCGCCTCTGCCTCCGGAGTAGCTGAGATTCCAGGCCCGCGCCACCGCGCCCCGCTGGTTTCACGCGCTCTTAAGCGAAGCCAATCCGCGCCTCGCCAGGGGAGAGCGCCGGAGCTCGCAGCCGACCAGCCCCAGACACAACCCCGCGCCTCGCCACGCCCCCTGCCCCGCCCTCCGCTTGCCTCACGCCGGGGGCCACGCCCCCGTCCCTACACGCGTTCATGCCCCGCCCCTCACCACGCCTCATGTCCCCGCCTTTGCCCCGGCGCCTTTTATACCCCGCCCCCTTGCCGCGCCGCCCCCTGTGCCCAGTCCTCGCTCCGCCGACTGAGCTCCAACCCGGGGCCCGACTCTGGGCCCTCCGCCTCCCTCGCCACGCCTTTCCCCGCGGTTCGCGGCGCCCGGGTCCTGATTCTACTTCCGCCTCGGAGGACTTTGGAGCCCGACGTTTCCGGGAGCGCCGCGTGGAGTTAGTGTTGACAGCTTTTGGCATGGCGGCGTGTTCTGGTCCGGCTGCGCCAATCTTGTCGCTTAACCCGCAAGAAGATGTCGAGTATCAAAAGGAGGTGGCGCAGGTTCGCAAGCGCGTAACCCAGGTGAGCAGGCGCCCTAGCCCAGGCTGCTAGTAGGGGAGAGGCACCGGTCTAGGGGGTTTCTGTGGTCGCGCAGTTCCCGGCCAGGCTCCTCTTGCCTTCGCGCTCGCCTTC
>NW_016108178.1:0-1557 GCF_001604975.1 Cebus imitator | reverse complement strand
TTTTTAGCATAAAATGCACCGGGAAACTTAGACGTTCTTGTTACAGAGGTAAGGGTGTGACGACTGAGACGCTGAAAGGCTCATCTGTACTGTGAGAGTTAACAGTCGTCTGGAAACGTTTTCGATGAAGTGCGAGTAAACAGTGTGCATCCAAAGTGAAGGGTACAGTTATGTAGCGTTCTCAGGGCAGAAGATCTAAACTGGCTTGTTCAGAGATGTCCTTGCTTATCCGCTGATTGACATAGTTATTGAGCTCTGACATTTTACTGAGTGGTGGGGTGCCAGGCTGGAAAGACAGTCGACTACTGCTCAGCCATGGCCCTTGTGGGTAGAGACATTAAACAGCCAGGTCTTTAATTACTGCTGTGGTAAGTGGAAATGCAGAGTAGGTTTTTGGGCCGAGGGCTAGGACTAGGAGTTTTGCAAGCTTTGTTGCAATGTGATTTTCTTACTTTAAAAATCTTTAGCCAGGCGCTGTGGCTCACACCTGTAATCCCAGCACTTCGGGAGGCCGAGGAGGGTGGATCACCTGAGGTAAGGAGTTCGAGACCAGCCTGGCCAACATGGTGAAACCCCGTCTCTACTAAAAATACAAAAAAATAGCGGGGCGTGGTGGCAGGAGCCTTTAATCCCAGCTACTCTGGAGGCTGAGGCAGAAGAATTGCTTGAACCTGAGAGGCGGAGGTTGCAGTGAGCCGAGATCCCGGGCCACTACACTTCAGCCTGGGCAACAAGAGGGAAACTCCGTCTCAAAAAAAAAAAAAAGAAAAGAAAAGAATACTTAATTTACCTGGTCTTTATGTTTTCAGCGAAAAAAACGAGAACTTACTCCTGGAGTCGTCTATGTGCGCCACCTGCCTAACCTACTTGACGAAACCCAGATCTTTTCCTATTTCTCCCAGTTTGGCACTGTGACACGGTTCCGACTGTCCAGAAGTAAAAGGGTAAGATTTCTGTAGTTGCATTTGATGTTTTGTTTTTCAAATGTGTATTATCTTTGACATTAAAGAGCACTTTCACTTACGTATTATTTCTTATCAGATTTCATTCCAAAAAGGAGAGTGGCTGAGGTTTAGAATCTGAAACAGCCACAGGAGCAAAATCAGTATTACTGTAAAAGTTTGTTTTTTACATTGTTCCAAATCCTTACATTAAGTTGACAGTGCTGGTAAATGAACTTATGTATGAGGACCAGGCTTATCCATCTTCTTGTATCAGCCTTTGGTACAAGCATCCCTATAATAGCAAAGGTTTAGATAGTGAATAAAGATAAGGACTCTGGACTTGGACTGCCAAGCTTTAGGGCCAGGCTCCAGCCCTTACTAGTTAGAGTGATATGACCATACCATGCTCAGTGTTGTGATCTGTTAAATGTGAGTAAAACTTCACGGAAGTATTTAGTCAAAGATTAAATGAAATAATGACAATAAAATCCTTAGAATTATTGTTTGGCACATAGCAAACACTATATAATTACTATTGTGTCATACCTGCCTTCTAATGAGAAAAAGGTGTGTGCAGCTTGTTTCAAGAGTAGAGGAGTGACCCACTTTATTT
>NW_016108177.1:273050-274619 GCF_001604975.1 Cebus imitator | reverse complement strand
TTGCTTGAACCCGGGAGGTGGAGGTTGTAGTGAGCCGAGATCATCCCACTGCACTCCAGCCTGGGAGACAGAGCAAGACTCCATCTCAAAAACAAACAAAAACACAAAACCCTGTGTGGTGGCTCATCCCTGTAATCTCAGCACTTTGGGAGGCCGAGTTGAATGGATCATCTGAGGTCAGGAGTTCAAGACCAGCCTGACCAACATGCAGAAACCCCACCTCTACTAAAAATACAAAATTAGACAAGCATGGTGGCATGTGCCTGTAATCCCAGCTTCTTGGGAGGCTGAGGCAGGAGAATTGCTTCAACCTGGGAAGCAGAGGTTGCAGTGAGCCCAGATTGCACTCCAGCATCGACAACGAGAAGGAAACTCCGTCTCAAAAATAATAATAATAATAATTAGATAGGCATAGGCCCAGCGCTTCGGTGGGATTTGAGCCCCTGCGGCTCGGGCGGGGGAGACACTTGGAGAGAAAAGCTGGGTCCCAGGTTTCGAGGCCTCGGGAGACCCAAACCTGCCCTGCGGGTTTTCGGGCTGGATGAGGGAAGAGGTGCCCCGAGGCCCCCCCAGGGTTCCGGGAACAAAGGCTGAGTGTTTGCTCTGCGGCTGAAGGGAAAATGGCACCCCCGCAGTCCTGTCACCGCGTGGGGCGGAGGTGCGCTCCTCCCCAGCGCAGTTTCCTGGTTCTCTGGCCAAGCCCTCTGACCTCCGAAGTAGATCCTCGTTGGGGGGAGCCAGGGGACAGCACGAGGTCCCCTTGGGGTGTCTGCCAGCCCTGGGGCCATGCCCTGAGCATTTCTGCTGTCAGTTACCTAAACATGTGTGTGGCACTTTCTGGCTGCCAGGCGCTCAGCAGCATGCAGATAACTGAAAGGATTCCTTACAACGGCCTGTGAGGGAGGGGCAGCCTCACGGAGTCGCCTGCTGGAGGGAGGTGCTGCTGGGGTGGGGTTGGGTGTGGCTGTTGCGTGCCAGGAGTGGCGGCCCCGCCGAGGGCACCTCCATCTGGAAGCTCCGGCCTGTCGCAGTGCAGTCCACAGGTTCCAGATGGGGCTTTGGGGGCAGAGTGAGGGCAGGAAGGCTCCCAGGGGTCAAATTAAGAGAAGTTGCCTGTTCCGGGGACACCAGGGCGAGCTTTCCAGGCAGAGGGAAGCCCGGGGCTGGTTGCCATGGGGGTGTCGGAGTATCTAGCTGGAGTTACTCGGGCAGGGAGGTCGGAAACGGAGGCCAACCTGTGTGACCCTCCGCCTGCTGAGAGCCGCGGGGAGGGGCTGGAGTCCGCTGTCAGCGGCCTGTGACCCCAACCTTCCACCGCCAGCAATTGCAGGAGCCTCCTCCCTGGTCTCTGCCCTCACTTACAGCGGCGCTAGCCGCCCCTGCGCCCCAGCAGAAGCTGGGCTCTTACAGCGCAACCTCCCCCCACCCCCGCCCCATCCCAGCGCTCGCATCTCCAGGCACCGTCCGGGCTCCGGGCCCCCGCGCTGCCAGCTCTGATCTGCATTCCCTCTGCCCTGTGAGGCAGACCTCTGCTGTCTTCACTGCATTATTTCCCCAGACTCGGCCAGC
>NW_016108177.1:269292-271355 GCF_001604975.1 Cebus imitator | reverse complement strand
CCATCACCCATGGGCTCATGGCCGGGGTCACCAACACAGCCACCGTCATCCTTGTAAGGCAGAAGGGGTTCAGAGGGACAGGGAGGGGGGCGGGATGGGGTACAGCCTTAACCTGGATTCCTAATGGGGGGTGGCCTGGAGGTCTGTGGGGGGGGCTGGGGGACACAGCCTTGCCCCGAGTGGTACTTGTGGGTAATAGGAACCCCCTTTTGTTTTTTGAGATGGAGTTTTTCTCTTGTTGCCCAGGCTGGAATGCAATGGCAGGGTCTCAGCTCACTGTAACCTCTGCCTCCTGGGTTCAAGTGATTCTCTTGCCTCAGTCTCCCCAGTAGCTGGGACTCCAGGTGAGCATCATCACACCTGGCTAGTTCTGTATTTTTAGTAGAGACGGGTTTCACCATGTTGGTCCGGCTGGTCTTGAACGCCTGACCTCAGGTGATCTGCCCACCTCAGCCTCCCAAAGTGCTGGGATGGCAGGCGGGAGCCACCGAGCCTGCCTAGGGCCTTTTTAGAGTCCCCAGCTCTGCAGCAGCCTTGGGGAGGCCTGTGGGGAGGACTGAGGCCCAGTGAGGGCCCACGGGCTGACTGGGACCCCCGCTGTTCACTGCGGCTGCCCCACGCGCAGGTCTCGGCATGAGAAGCCTACCTGGTGCACACAGACCGGCTCTATTCCCGCTCCGACTTCAACAACTACGTGGCTGCCGTGTACAAGGTGCTGGGGACCTTCCTGTTCTGGGCATCCCTGAGCCAGTCTCTGACAGACCTGACCAAGTACACGATCGGCCGCCTGCGCCCCAACTTCCTGGCCATCTGTGACCCCGAGTGGAGCCGGGTCAACTGCTCAGTCTACGTGCAGCTGGAGAGGGTGTGCAGGGGAAACGCTGCTGACGTCACCGAGGCCAGGTGGGTGTGGACAAGCAGCCTTCACTCTGGGGGGCAGTGGGAGCTGAAGAAGCCCCAGAAGCCCGATGGTGAGGAGCCAGCAGGCAGGTGGTCAGGCAGGAGTGAGGCCTCAGGGCTCCAGGTGCCCCGCAGACAGCAGGAGGCTGGGGGGAGCATGCTCTGTCTGCCCCAAGTCTCAGCCCTGCCCTCTTCTGCGCTGTCTTCTTCTTCTTCTTTTTCTTTTTTTTTAAGGTGGGGTTTCACCATGATGGCCAGGCTGGTCTTGAACTCCTGACCGCAGGTGATCCACTCATCTTGGCCTCCCAAAGTGCTAGGATTACAGGCGTGAGCCACCGCACCCGGCCATGTGCTGTCTTCTTACCAACTCTACTGATAGGTCCTTAAACGTTTCAACTCATCATTGTCCTTTTTAAAAAATCAAAATATTGACTGGTAAGCCTAGGGTAATGCCAGACCAAAAAAAAAAAATCAAAATAAAATTTGTATAACATAAAAGTCACCATTTCTTCCATTTTAATGTGTACAGTTCATTTTTAGCACATTCACAGTGCTGTACAGCCATCTCCTCTACCTAATTCCAGAATATTTTCATCTCATCAGAAGGAAACCCCTCAGCATGGGTAATATGGCAAAACCCCGTCTCTATGACAAATCAAAAAATTAGGCCAAGCTAGGTGGCTCACGCCTATAATCCCTGCACTTCGGGAGGCTGAGGCAGGCAGATCACCTGAGGTTGGGAGTTCGAGACCAGCCTGGCCAACATGAAGAATCCTATCTCTACTAAAAATACAAAATTAGCCAGGCATGGTGGCACACGCTTGTAATCCCAGCCACTCAGGAGGCTGAGGCAGGAGAATCGCTTGAACCCGGGAGGTGGAGGTTGTGGTGAGCTGAGATTGTGTCATTGCAGTCCAGCCTGGGCAACAAGAGTGAAACTCCATCTCAAAGAAAAAAAAATTAGCCAGGCCTGGTGGTGGGCACCTGCAGTCCCAGCTACTGGAGAGGCTGAGGTGGGAGGATGACTTGAACTCGGGAGGTAGAGGTTTCAGTGAGCCAAGATTGTGCCTACCCCAGGCTGGGTGACAGAGTGAGACCCTGTCTCAAAAAAATGAAAGGAAAGGAAACAAAGAACCCCTGTACCCATTAGCTGTCACTCCTCC
>NW_016108177.1:265053-266977 GCF_001604975.1 Cebus imitator | reverse complement strand
TTTTTTTTTTGCCTTAAATTTTTCTTTTAGTGATGAGGGTCTTGCAATTTTGCCCAGGACTTGAACTCCTGGGCTCAAACCATCTCTCCTTCCAAGTAGCTGGGACTACAGGCATACATCACCACATCTGACTGGTATTTATTTATTTATTTATTTAAGAAATAGTGTCTCACCATGTTGCCTAGGCTGTTCTGGAATGCCTGGGCTCAAGCAGTCCTTCTGCCTTGGACTCCCAAAGTGTTGGGATTACAGGCGTGAGCCCCCGAGCGCTTTCAGGCTAAATAATCTTTTTCTCTCTTTTTTATTGAGACAGAGTCTGGCTCTGTTGCCCAGGCTGGAGTGCAGTGGTTCAATCTCAGCTCACTGCAACCTCCACTTCCTGAGTTCAAGCAATTCTCCTGTCTTAGCCTCCCCAGTAGCTGGAATTATGGGTGTGTACCACCACACCTGGCTAATTTTTGTATTTTCATTTTTATTATTTTTTATTTTTTGAGACAGAATCTCACTCTATCACTCAGGCTGGAGTGCAGTGTACAGTGGCATGCATGATCTTGGCTCAGTGCAACCTCTGCCTCCTGGGTTCAAGTGATTTTCCTGCCTCAGCCTCCGGAGGAGTTGGGACTATGGGCATGTACTACCACATCCTGCTAATTTTTTGTATTTTTAGTAGAGATGGGGTTTCATCATGTTGGCCAGGCTGGTCTCGAACTCCTGATCTCAGATGACCCACCCACCTTAGCCTCCCAAAGTGCTGGGATTACAGATGTAAGCCACTGTGCCTGGCCTGGCTGAATAATCTTAACTGACCTATTTTCTTTGTTTTTGTTTTTGTTTTTGTTTTTTGAGACGGAGTCTCACTCTGTAACCCAGGCTGGAGTGCAGTGGTGTGATCTTTGCTGTCTGCGACCTCCGCCTCCTGGGTTTAAACATTGCTCCTGCTTTAGTCTTCTGAGTGCTGGGATCACAGACATGTGCCACCACACCTGGACAAGTTTTGTACTTTTAGTAGAGACAGGGTTTCACCATGTTGGCCAGGCTAGTCTCGAACTCCTGACCTCAGACGAGCCGCCTGCCCCAGCCTCCCAAAGTGCTGGGATCACAGGCATGAGCCACCGCGCCCGACCTGTTTTGTTTTGTTTTAAACTGTGTGTTTAGAATATTATAATGTGGCCACTCTGGAAATAGGAGTCTCCCTCCTCCCCGGGGTGTGTTCTTGCTGTTTGCTGCAGTGGTTATTTAATGACTTTTCTGATTGTGAAGTCTCTATCTTTTGTCATGAGTGGCCATTATCTCCTGTTCTTTTAGACTGGTGGTCAGCTAGTGATAGGACAGAGATTTCTTTAAACATCTGGAAGAAAAAAAAAAAAACCCACAACACACTCCTGAGTTTGTAGAAGGGGTCTGCATGGTTGTGGGGTCAGCCCTTCCATGGTGAAACAGGTTTTCTCTGCCTTCACTTTCACTTCCTGCTTGTGCAGAGCTGGAAGGCCAGCCCGATGTGAGAGCGTAGGGCCCTCGCAGGCCTCTTCCAAGCTCCTGCACTGCTCTGGTCTTATAGGTTCCAAGCCTTCATTCCCCAGAGCTTTTTATTCCCTGGCCTTTCCTCCTACGCTGTTTGGCTCCTCTGTTTTTTTGTCTCATCTGCTCTCGTGGCCCCAGGCAGCAGAGAATAACAAATTTGTTGTAAAGGTTTCCTACAAATGTCCTCCAGGTAGCACTTCAGCACTCGGAGAATGTCCAGTTGGGTGAGATCAAGGCCAGCCCTCGAGCCATACCCTAGTTTGCAGTTGCAAATAAGGCCCCTTCTTGGAACCTGAGCTAGGCCTGTGGTCTGTTACCCTCAGACCACTACAGTCTAGGCAGTGGGAGAGGGACCAGGATGGATTAAAAAGCCACAAAGCTGTTTGTTCTGAGATCCAACTGG
>NW_016108177.1:241307-264805 GCF_001604975.1 Cebus imitator | reverse complement strand
ATAGGCATGTGGCACCACGCCTGGCTAATGTTTATATTTTTAGTAGAGGTGGGGTTGCACCATGTTGGTCAGGCTGGTCTGAAACTCCTGACCTCATGATCCACCTGCCTCGGCCCCCCAAAGTGCAGGGATTACAGGCGTGATCCACAGCACCCGGCCTCAACTGGATTACATTCCAATAGAATGGAATCCTTTATTACTAAAGGAATGCTCAACTCAAGTGGACACAGATACCTCATTTTGACTTCATTAGCTATGGCACTGAGGCACAACTTTTTGAAACTACACAGCTAAGCTGTCCGAGCTTTAAATACTGGAGAAGTTTATCAGGATACACACCTAAGTGGTTTAGGGGTGTATTTCGAAAAAGTTGCGTGCTCTCCACATAAAAAGCTACTTTTGTTGTTACTTTTGGTCCACAGGAGAAATGGGAGTCCTTTTCAGACACCATGGGAGACAAATGAGTCCCTCAGAGTCCGCTTGTCTGCCTTGGAGGGTGCAATGAGGGTGTGAAGCGCTTTGGGAGGTGTCGAGACACACAGGTAGGCTTGCTACAGAGCAGAGCTTCACGCTTGGGGTGTGCTCCTTGTCATCATGAGCCATGTCTGAACGAATTAATCACGTTTCATAGGCAAGCATGTTCTCCTTTTGACTGTGCTGTTGTTTTGAATCAGAGCAGCCTCAACAATGCTTTAACTTGATAGCCATGAATAATTTCATTCTACATAATAACATGCGGGCTTTAGGAGGAGGCAGCGTTGGATAAGAAGGAGGGAGAATGGACGTGTGAAATAGGGAAAGGTGATTCTTCCTTTGGAGCATGGATGGGTTCAAAGCCCACTTCATACTACTATTTGGCTGTACACTACCAGTTGTGTGTGAAGCCTGTGTGTGTGTGGGGCGGGGGTTGTCTGTGTTTCTGTCTCCAGACCTGAGCAGCAGATGCTTCTTCCTGTGGTAGCATGTTACTCAGAACCTTGGATAACCCCCAGGCCTCCTAAAAACATAATACATGTATATTTTAAGACATTTATCTTGATGACTGGTGAGAGGGTGGTGATTGAAATCAGCTGATTTCCCACTTACCACAGAGAACATGCTTGCATATGAAATGTGATTAATTCATTCAGACATGGCTCATGATGACAAGGACCACACCCCCAGGGTGAAGCTCTGCTCTGTAGCAAGCCTACATGTGTGTCTGGATACCTCGGAAAGTGCTTCACGCCCTCATTACACCCTCAGAGGCAGACAAGAGGACTCCAAAGTCTCATGTGTCTCCCATGCTGTCTGAAAAGGACTCCCACTTTTCCTGGGGACCAAAAGTAACAACAAAAGTAGTTTTTTATTTGGAGAGCACACGACTTTTTCAAAATACACAGCTAAAATGGTCCCTGCTTTAAATACTTTAGCACTTAAATCAGGGACCGTTTTTGGTGTGTATTCTTAAAAACTTGTCTAGCACTTAAAGCTTGGACAGCTTTAGCTGTGTATTTTCAAAAAGTTGTCTCTCAGTGCCATAGCTAATGAAGTCAAAATGAGGTATCTGTGTCCACTTGAGCATTCTTTTAGTAATAAAGGATTCCGTTCTACTGGAATTCTTTAGAACGGATTCTCTTTCTTGTCAATCCACTGTCAATTTTCTCTGTTAATTTCTAGAAGAGGTAACAGAGTTATTCCAAAACCATAGGTGTATGAAAGTCCAGATTGACAAGTATACTCTACAAACCAGGCACTGAGCTGGAAAAGGGATCCTTTCCCAGTGGGCCTTAAGGCCCACAGAAATCCCTGTGCAGAAATCGAGAAACACAGACAGAAGTTTACCCGCCGGAGGCTTCTCACTTGAAAGTGAGTGGCAGACTGACTGGCACAGGGCTGGAAATCAAATCCAAATCTTCAGACCTCTAATTTCAGAGGGTGCACTGCCTCCCCCAGGCCCAATGTGACAGTTCAATGGCTTCACAAGAGCTTTAACTGATTGAAATCAACATCAAAAGACATTAGATTCCATCGGCACCGTCTTTGGTCCCTTGTCTCTAATGAGAATTTGCCCAGTTCAAATTTCAACATTGGGTCTAACCTGTGATATCTTGCCTTTCCACCAGAAACTCTTGAATAGGCTTGATTAACTTAGGAGCTCCTGCTACAAAGTAAGAGTCAAGAACCCTCTTGAGCAAAGCTGAGCATAGGTGGGCTTTGAACCCATCTATGCTGCATAGGAAGAGACACCTTTCCCTAATTCACACGTCCATTCTCCCTCTTTCTTATCCAATGCTGGCTCTTCCTCAAGCCCACACGTTATTAAGTAGAAGGAAATTACTCATGGCTATCCAGTGAAAGCATGGACGAGGCTGCGCGGATTCAAAACAACAGCCCAGTCAGACGAAGCCCATGCTTGCATAGGAAATATGATTCATTCGATAAGACATGGCTCATGATGACAAGGAGCACACCCCAAGGGTCGAGCTCTGCTCCGTAGCAAGCCTACCTGTTTGTCTGGACACCTCCCAAAGTGCTTCACGCCCTCATTGCACCCTCAGAGGCTGACAAGAGGACTCCGAAGGACTCATGTGTCTCCCATGCTGTCTGAAAAGGACTCCCATTTCTCCTGGGGACCAAAAGTAACAACAAAAGTAGCTTTTTATTTGGAGAGCACACAGCTTTTTCAAAATACACAGCTAAAACAGTCTCTCTATGAGGCTAGATAGAGACTCAGCAGAGATCAAAAAATGAAGGTGTTCCCTAAAAGTTTTAGTAGGTGTTACCCTCTCCCTAGACCTCTTCTTTATGACCTGGGGTATGGATTGTTCTTAAAATGGCATTTGATGGGGATTGTGAAGCTAAAAAGATAAGTAATTATTATCCTACACTCCAACTCAGGAAAGGAAATCTCAGACACCAAGTTGCAGTCATGGGAGTTGTCACTGGACCTAGCTTAAGAACCATTTAAATTATTCAGTGCCCCCACCCAATCACCCTTGCCCAGGAGAGAAGGCCATGGTGAAACTGATCTCAGAGGTGGCAAGACGACTGTGTCCATAGCTCTCCCATTACCTTGGCTCCACACAGGCTTTGCGATCCATTTTTAATTGGTTTCTCCACCTCCCTCTGCCTTTCCAGGCCCTTGGCCACTCCACTCACCTGGCGATAACCCCCTCTAACAACCCTGATGTCCTGAACTCCACCAGCATTACTCCCACCAAACCTCAACCAAAGGCTAATTAGAGACTATTCATTTATGCAGCCAAAAGACACCTACTTAGAACCTAGAATGTGTTAGACCCTTGGACATGAGAATTTTAGAAAATCCAACTCCCGAAGCTCATGGGCAGATCACTATAAAATTGCACCAAACAGGAGGATAGGAAAGGCTCAGAGAGATCAGAAAGACTCACTCAGAAGGAGGAACCAGGGAAGTCCTGTCCAGGATTCTCTGGGAATCTCCCATTGTGAAAATAGATCTTTCTTCCTCCATATATGTTTCTGAAGTAGGATGCAGAAGTCAAGCTCTGTCCCTTCTTTCTCAGAGGAGGTTGTGAGACTTGAAGTTCAGAAAAGCTTACTCTGCCTGCAAGGAGTGCTGCCTACAGAGCTCAGGAGGACCCTCCCTCACTGTCTGCAGCACACAAAAGACTTTACCCTCAACCACTGTCTTTCTAAGCTTTCTTCCCTGACCACAGCCATCCCCAGCTACTTTATCTTCCAGACTTTCCTTTCAGAAGAGATCATCGGGGGCCATGAGGCCGAGCCCCACTCCCACCCCTACATGGCCTTTGTTCAATTTCTGGATAAAAAGAGTAAGAAGAGATGTGGTGGCATCCTAGTGAGGAAGGACTTTGTGATGACAGCTGCTCACTTCTGGGGAAGGTGAGGAGCAGCACCAGCTCACTTCCTGAGCCCCCTACAAGGACCCTTGCTCTCTCCTGGTGACTGCGGCCCAGGAGAGCTTCCAGAGTTCCTCGTAACACAAGCCCATGAAAACTCATCGGAGAAGCCACCTGGAAGTAGGACTAGAATGATGAAAGGCTGAGAAATAGGACAGGCTCAGAGGGTCAGAGGTCAAAGCAAGTGGCATGGTTTCATACACTGGTCAAATAAAGCAGTGGTGAAGGTTGAATGCATGCATTAAGGGTCAAAATGCAAACTTGAGCAATTTCATATTTCCTGAAGGTAAGAGAAAGCCCCCAGAATCCCTACTCTTCATGTCTTTGTGAAGCACAGGGCACAGTCACTCCACCCTGGAGCCCTTTTGTCCCCTCAACTTCCCCTCAGCTGCAGCCATGCCCTGCCCCAGCTGTCACCTGTTCTTACTGCTCCTAGGCTGTATCCCCTATGACTCTACCCCCATTCTCACCCTGCTCTCTGTGCAGCTCCATAAATGTCACCTTGGGGGCCCATAATATCAAGGAACAGGAGAGGGCCCAGCAGTTCATCCCTGTGAGAAGAGCTATCCCCCACCCAGCCTATAATCCTGAGAACTTCTCCAGCGACATCATGCTACTGCAGGTGAGGCACACTCCTGTCAGTCACTCTTGCTTTTCTTGGTCCAGTTGGTTCCACTCCCACTATGATCCCAGCTCTTCCCTCATTTCCATCCTGGCCTCTTGACCTGTTCCTGTGCCTCAGAGGAGATGAAAGATGGTGCAGCCCCATCACTGTGTTGGGGTCCTGAAGGCCATTGCCTGACCTGGACTTTCTTGCTTGTTTCCCTCCAGCTGGAGAGAAAAGCCAAGCAGACCCCAGCTGTGCAGCCCCTCAGGCTACCCAGCAGCAAGGCCCAGGTGAAACCAGGGCAGGTGTGCAGTGTGGCTGGCTGGGGCCATGTCTCAGTGGGCACATTAGCAACCACTGCAGGAAGCGTTGCTGACAGTGCAGAAGGACCAGGAATGTGAATCTGTCTTCCATGACGATTACAGCAGAGCCACCGAGATTTGTGTGGGGGATCCGAATATGACAAAGACTGGTTTCAAGGTTGGGCTTCCAGCCTCTACCCAGAAGGACCACAGGGAGAGAGGAATTTGAGGGAATTTGAGGGAGTTCTCGGGGATGGCAGTGGCCAGATCCTCATGCTCTCAGCCCAGTGCTTGGGTAGCCTGTTTCCCCCAGGAATCCAGTCTTTAGTCCACTCCTAAAGACTAGGTGGATTGGGGTGGTTGGAGGAGAAGGATCTGTCATCCCACAATCACTTATCACCAGAGTGACTGAGAGAATTGCAGAGAAAGGCTTGGTCTGGGGAGAGCCAGAAAGCACAGCCAGGGCCATGCTGGAGACCCAGGACTGAGGGAGCCTGGCAGTGATGTCACACACAACCCCTAACAAAGACCACCCATCCCAGGAAAGGCCAACTCAGTCTTTCCTCTCTCTGTTCACAGGGAGACTCCGGGGGGCCCCTCATGTGTAAGAACATGGTCCAAGGCGTTTTCTCTTATGGGAAAAACAATGGGACACCTCCAGGAGTCTACATCAAGGTCTCACACTTCCTGCCCTGGATAAAGAAAACAATGAAGTGCATCTAACAGCAGGCATGAAACTAACCTTCCTCTGGGCCTAACCATCTTCTCTGGTACTGAGGCAAGAATCCCATGGGGGTGGGCATTCTGGGTTGGAGGGCTGTAATAAATGGATCTCTAGCGTAAATATGACTGAAGTCTTATTTATTCATTGAACCATCTTCAAAATGTAACAGTGCTGTTCCAGGCAACTGTCTGCTGTCAGTTCTGGCTTTTGCTTCCTCCTTTCTCCCCCAGCTTTCTCTCTTCCCTAAACCTCATGCTGTACAGTTTTTTCACCAATTTCTCTATCATGTGTCTTTGATACTGAACCTTCTGTCAGAGCTAGTTTGGACTCCATTACAAACAAACAATCTTTACCACCTCACCACAAAAAAATAATAATAAACCTCCCTGGACCTTAGGAATTTCTTATCATCTCGAAACCAACCACCTGTTCCCCTAACAATGTGGCAGAGAATGGAGCAGAGAAATGAAAAGGAAATGACTCTAGGGACCCAGGAGGCCAGGGCCCATGCCATTAGCACCCAGTTTCCTATTTCCAGGGCTTGTTCCTCCAGGGGCAGGCAGGCTCCTCCCAAGCCAGGCCTGCCTGCAACTTAGGCCAAAATGCATCTCTGTCCCTAGGTCTCATTTCCCTGCCCTAGGCCCAGCACTGAACTCAGTCAACCTCCTTCCTTCCTGGCTGGCCTTCCCAGCTCCCTAGTGTTTTTTACTCAAGTGCCCTTGCCACCAGTTTCTTTCCCTTCTAGCTCACCCTGCTCTGAAGCCAGCCTCTCTCTCATCTCCCTAACAGAGTTCCAAGCTCTGTGTAAATTCTTCCCTACTGCTTATCCCAGCCTGGCCTGGGCTGTGAGCCCACCTGATGCTGATCAGAGGAGCCAGCTCTCACCTTCCACCTGGGCAGGGCTGACTGAGTCCCTCAGTCCAGCGCAGTGTTCCCCAGAGGCTCAGGCATCACCTTCTGTGGAGCCAGTCACGGCCTCAGCAGCCTCAGCATCACCACTCAGCAGCCTCAACCTCTTTCAGCCTGGCCTGGCCTCAGACCCAGACACCCCCTGTTGGCAATCTGGAGTTATGGCAGCTGTGCAACAGAAGGCTCCAGGGCTACTAGGCTGGAAGTACCACTATACCATTTATCAATAGACAAATCCTTCTGATCTCTCTCTTTGTGCCAAGCATCTAATAGTCTCTGTCTCTGGTTTTGGAAAACTTACAATGATAAAAAAAATTTCATATCAATTCTCCTGGTTCTTCTCCTTCCACCAGGCAGGTCAGTTTGCACAAATGGATCTGTATTTGTAATCCACAAGTCTTGTTTTAAAAATAATTAAATTCTCTGTATTCTACCTGTAGCCTCACATGCATGATCTGGTTTGATTCCAGGATAGTGTGTGATATTAGAAGAGACTTGGAGATTCTCAGGTCCTGAGGTTTTTAATCTATGCTCAGTGGAGTCTGTGTCCAGAGGTGTGGAAGTGTATTAGTCTGTTCTCACATTGCTAATAAGGACATACCTGAGATTGGGTAATTTATAAAGGAAAGAAGTTTAATTGACTCACAATTCCACATGGCTGGGGAGATCTCACAATCATGGCAGAAGGCAAATTAGGAGCAAAGTCACATCTTACATGACGGCAGCCAAGAGAATTTATGCAGGGAAACTCCCCTTTATAAAACCATCATATCTCATGAGACTTATTCACTATCATAAGAACAGCACAGGAAAAACTGGCCTCCATGATTCAATTACCTCCCATCGGGTCCCTCCCACTACATGTGGGGATTAGTATAATTAAAGAAAAGATTTGAGTGTGGGCACAGAGCCAAACCATATCAGGAAGGAAGGAGGAAGACAACCAGAGCAGCCTTATTTTTGTTTATATAGAAGACATGAACCTCAGTCCACAAACCTAAGAAATGCTACAGTTCAAGTGTGAGACAGTTAATATAATAGTGACCCTGTTAACTTTGTTTGGGATCCTTATCTCTCAAATAGTACCACTAGTGAGTTAAATGTGACAGAACCCTATAAACTCACAATAGCTGAAAACACTGAATCAAATGGGACTAACACTGAAAAAAGTAGAAACTTCACTGAAAAGAATAACAAATAAATCCCACACATGGGGAAAAAAATCCAGCACATTGAAAAATAAAATGAAAATGACACAAAGAAATAAAAAGACGTTAGAAATCATCATGGCAGAAGGGAGGCAGGACTAGATTGCAGGTCCAACTCACACAGACAGGGCAGCCTGTGGAGGTTCACACTGTGAATTTTTTCTCCATATCAACTACAAAAACAAACCAGCAACCCCGAAAGGACCCACAGACCTCTGAAAGAGCAAACTGCTCCTGCATGACCTGGCAGACACCCTAAATACTGTGAGTGCTCCAACTGTGGAGTTGAAAAGGGAAATCCTCCACTCCTGAACACACATTCGCACTGGAGAAACTGAAACTCTGTTCGTGGGAGAAGTGTTCAACCTTACCTGGCACTGAGTCAATTTAGAGAGTTGAGAGAAATACAGGGGTAGAGGAAGCAGCAGAAAGGCTCTCAGAGCTCACTGGGTCCCCAGGCAAGCCATTCCTGCCAGGTACCACAGGGATCCATTGGGAGGGTGGCCAGAGGAGCAAGGGGAAAACACCACAGGGAGAAGGAAAGCTCCAGATGAACTTTGTAACAATTTGAATGGGGCAAGAAGCCTCCTGTCCAGAAATCAGGGAAGGGCATGAATCCAGTGTGCAGACTCCACAGGCAAGGGAAAAACTGAAGCCCTTTTCTTTCACACCAGGGAAGTGGGTAGCCTGGGGCAAGTTCTCATGCCCAGCTCACCCATTGCCTGGAAACAGACTCACGGTTGTTAGGGGGGCACAGTGGGAGTCAGATTGGCCCTTCAGTTTGCATGGGAGCTGGGTGAGGCCTGTGACTGCCAACTTTCCCCCACTTCCTTGACAACCTGCATGACTCAGCAGAGATAGCCATAATCCTCCTAGGTACACAATGCCATTGACCTGGGAACCTCACCTCCATTCTCCACAACAGCCACAGCAAAACCCACCCAAGGAGAATTTGAGCTCTGACGCCTAGCCCTGCCACCATCTGATAGTTCTTCCCTACCCACTCTGGTAGCTGAAGACAAAGGGCATATAATCTTCAGAGTTCTAGGGCACTGTTCATCACCGGTTTCTTCCAACTACCACAGCTGATGCTGTTTGGAAAGCACTACTTCCTGGCAGAAGGCCAAGCCAGCACAAAAATAAAGCATTAAACCACCAAAGCAAAGAACTTTCATGGAGTCTACTTCACCCCTCTGCCACCTTCACTGGAACGGGTGCTGGTATCCTTGGCTGAGAGGCCCATAGATGGTTCATATCACAGGACTCTGTGCAGACAACCCCCAGACACATCCCAGAGCTGGGTAGACTTGCTGAATGGATAGATCCAGAAGACAGACAGCAATTGCTGCACTTTTGCTCATAGGAAGCCACATTTATAGGAAAAAGAAGAGAGTACTACATCAAGGGAACACCCCATGGGACAAAAGAATCTGAACAACCTTCAGCCCTAGACCTTCCCTCTGACAGAGCCCACCCAAAGGAGAAGGAACCAGAAAACCAACTCTGGTAATATGACAAAACAAGGCTCTTTAACAACCCCAAAAAAAATCACGTTTACCAGCAATGGATCAAGAATAAATACCTGATTTACCTGAAAAAGAATTCAGGAGGTTAGTTATTAAGCGAATTAGGAAGAAGCCAGAGAAAGGTGAAGCCCAATGCAAGGAAATTTTAAAAAATAATAATACAAGAAGTGAAGGGAGAAATATTTAAGGAAACAGATAACTTAAAGCAAAAAAAAAATCAAAAATTAAGGAAACATTTGACACACTTATAGAAATGCAAAAATGCTCTAGAAAGTCTCAGCAATAGAATTGAACAAGTAGAAGGAAGAAATTCAGAGCTCAAAGACGAGGCCTTTGAATTAACCCAATCCAACAAAGACAAAGAAAAAAAGAATAAGAAAATATGAACGAAGCCTCCAAGAAGTCTGGGATTATGTTAAACAAACCAACCTAAGAATAATCTGTGTTTCTGAGGAAAAAGAGAAATCTAAAAGTTTGGAAAACATATTTGGGGGGATAATTGAAAAAAACCTCCCCAATCTTGCTAGAGGCCTATACATCCAAGTATAAGAAGCAAAAAAAACACCTGGGAAATTCATCACAAAAAGATCATTGCCTAGGCACATTGTCATCAGGTTATCTAAAATTAAGAAGAAAGAATCTTAAGATCTGTGAGACAGAAGCACCAGGTAACCTATAAAGGAAAACCTATCCAATTAACAGCAGATTTCTCAGCAGAAACCCTACAAGCTAGAAGGTTTTGGGGCCTTGTCTTCAGCCTCCTCAAACAAAACAATTACCAGCCAAGATTTTTGTATCCAGCAAAACTGGGCATCATATATAAAGGAAAGATACATTCTTTTTCAGACAAACAAATGCTGTGAGAATTTGCCACTACCAAGCCTCCACAACAAGAACTGCTAAAAGGAGCTCTAAATCTTAAAACAAATCCTGGAAACAGATCACAACAGAAATTCTTTAAAGCATAAATCACACAGGACCTATGAAACAAAAATACAAGTTCAAAAGCAAAAACAAAAAGAAAAAAAAAAGTACACAGGCAACAAACAGCACGATGAATGCAACAGTATCTCACATCTCAATACTAACATGAAAATGGCATAAATGCTCCAATTAAACTACTTTAAATTTAATATGGAACCAGAAAAGATCCCGTATAGCCAAAACAATCCTAAGCAAAAAAAAAAAAAAAAAAAAAAAAAAGCTGGAGGCATCACGCTACCTGACTTCAAACTATACTACAAGTCTTCAGTAACCAAAACAGCATGGTACTGGTACCAAAACAGAGATATAGACCCATGGAACAGAACAGAGGCCTCAGGAATAATGCCACATATCTACAACCATCTGATCTTTAACAAACCTGACAAAAACAAGCAATGGGAAAAGGCCTCCCTATTTAATAAAGTGTGTTGGGGAAACTGGCTAGCCATATGAAGAAAACTGAAACTGGAAGTCTTCTTTATACCTTAAACAAAATTTAACTAAAGATGGATTAAAGACTTAAATATAAAACCTAAAACCATAGAAAGCCTAGAAAAGAAGCCTAGTCAATACCATTCAGTTCATAGGCAAGGGCAAAGACTTCATGACTAAAACACCAAAAGCAATGGGACAAAACCCAAAAATTGACAAATGGGATCTAATTAAGCCAAAAAGCTCCTGCACACAAAAGAAACCATCGTCAGAGTGAACAGGCAACCTACAGGATGGGAGAAAATTTTTGCTATCTATCCATCTGGCAGAGGAACTTAAACAAATTTACAAGAAAAAAACCAACAACTCTATCAAAATTGGGTAAAAGGTATGAATAGACACTTCTCAAAAGAAGATATTTATGTGACCAAAAAACATAAGAAAAAAAAGCTCATCATCACTGGTCATTAGAAAAATGCAAATAAATCCACGATGAGATACCATCTCACACCAGTTAGAATAGCGATCATTAAAAGGTCAGGAAACAACAGATGCTGGGAGGATGTGGAGAAATAGGAAAGCTTTTACACTGTTGGTGGGAGTGTAAATTAGTTCAACCATTGTGAAAGAAAATGTGGCCATTCCTCAAGGATCTAGAACCAGAAATACCATTTGATCTAGCAATCCCATTACTGGGTATACACCCAAAGGATTATAAATCATTCTACTATAAAGACACCTGCACACGTATGTTTATTGCAGCACTGTTCACAATAGCAACGACTTGAAACCAACCCAAATGCCCATCAATGACAGACTGGATAAAGAAAATGTGGCACATATACACCATGGAATACTATGCAGACATAAAAAAGGATGAGTTCATGTCCTTTGCAGGGACATGGATGAAGCTGGAAACCACCATTCCTAGCAAACTAACACAGGAACAGAAAACCAGACACGGCATGTTCTCACTCATAAGTGGAAGTTGATGAGAACACATGGGCACAGAGAGGGGAACATCACACACTGGGACTTGTCAGGGAGTGGGGGGCTAGGGAAGGGAAAGCATTAGGAGAAATACCTAATGTATATGATGGGTTGATGGGTGCAGCAAACCACCATGGCACATGTCTACCTATGTAACAAACCTGCACATTTTGCATATGTATCCCAGAATATAAAGTATTAAAAATAAAAGATACAGAACTGCAAAATGGATAAAAAAAAATCTCATAACCAACAATCTGCTGCCTTCAAGAGACACACCTAACACATAAGAACTCATATAAACTTATAGGGGTGGAAGAAGGCATTTCATGAAAATGGGCACCAAAAGCAAGCAGGGTTAGCTATTCTTATATCAGACAAAACAAACTTTAAAGCAACCATGGTTAAAAAGACAAAGAAGGACATATAATGGTAAAAGACTTTGTCCAATGGGAAATATCACAATTCTGAAATATATGTATCTAACACTGGAGCTCCCAAATTTATAAAACAATTACTAATATACCTAAGAAATGAGATAGACAGCAACATAATAATAGTGGGGGACTTCAATACTCCACTAACAGCACTAGGCAGGTCACCAAGACAGAAAGCCAACAAAGAAACAATGGATTTAAACTATACACTGGAACAAATGGATTTAACAGATGTATACAGAGCATTTCATCCAACAACTGCAGAATACACATTCTATTCAACAGTGCATGGAATTTTCTCCAAGACAGACCATAAAATGAGCTTCAATAAATTTAAGAAAACTGAAATTATATCAAGCACTATCTCAGAGCACAGTGGAATAAAACAGGAAATCAAACCCAAGTGAACCTTTAAAATCATGCAAATACATGAAAATTAAATAACCTGATCCTGACTAACCATAGGGTCAAAAACAAAATCAAGATGGAAATTAAAAATTCCTTGAGCTAAATGACGATAATGATACATCCTAGTAAAACCTCTAGGATACAGCAAAGGTGGTGCTAAGAGGAAAGTTCATAGCCCTAAACACCTGCCAAAAAAAAAAAAAAAAAAAAACCTGAAAGAATGCAAACTGACATTCTAAGGACACAATGCAAGGAATTAGAGAAACAAGAACAAATTAAACCCAAACCCAGCAGGAGAAAGGAAATCCCTAACACCAAAACCAGAAAGGACATAACCAAAAAAGAAAGCTATAGACCATTATCCTTGATGAGCGCAGATGCTAAGATCCTTAGCAAAATACCAGCTCACCAAATACAACAACATATAAAAAAGATAATCCACCATGACCAGTGGATTACATACCAGGGATGCAGGGGTGATTAACATATACAAGTCAATAAATGTGATACATCATATAAACAGAATTAAAAACAAAAATCACGTGATCATCTCAATTGATGCAGAAAAAGCATTCAACAACATACACCACCACTTTATGATTAAAACTCTCAGCAAAATTGTCATACAAGGAACATAATTCAATGTAATAAAAGCCATCTATGACAAACCCACAGCCAACATGATACTGAATAAAGTTGAAAGCAGTCCCTCTGAGAACTGGAACAAGACAAGGATGCCCACTCTCACCACTCCTCTTCAACCTAGTATTGGAAGTCCTAGCCAGAGAAATCAGACAAGAGAAAGAAATAAAGGGCGTTCAAATTGGTAAAGAGGAAATCAAATGGTCACTGTGGACAATATAATTGTTTGCCTTGAAAACCCTAAGGACTCCTCCAGAAAGCTCCTAGAACTGATAAACAAAAATTCAGCAAAGTTTCCAGATAGAAGATTAATGTACACAAATCAGTAGCTCTTTGATACACTAAAAGCAACCAAGTGGATAATCAAATCAAGAACTCAACCCCTTTTACACTAGCTGCTAAATAAATAAATACTTAGAAATATACCTAACCAAGGAGTCAAAAGACCTTTACAAGGAAAACTATAAAACACTACTGAAAGAAATCATGGATGAAACAAACAAATGCAAACACATCCCATGCTCATGGATGAGTAGAGTCAATATTATGAAAAAGGCCACACTACCAAAAGCAATCTACAAATTCAACGCAATCTCCATCAAAATATCACCATTATTCTTTACAGAATTAGAAAAAAACAATCCTAAAATTCATATGGAACCAAAAAAGAGCCCACATAGCCAAAGCAAGACTAAACAGAAAGAACAAATCTGGAGGCATCACACTACCTGATTTCAAACTATACTATGGGGCAATAGTCACCAAAACAGCATGGTACTGGTATAAAAATAGACACATAGACCAATGGAACAGAATAGGGAACCCAGAAATAAACCCCAATATTTACAGCCAACTGATCTTTGACAAAGCAAACAAAAACGTAAAGTGGGGAAAGGACACCTTTTCAACAAATAGTGCTGGGATAATTGGCTAACCACATGTAGGAGAATGAAACTGGATTCTCATCTCTCGTCTTATACAAAAATCAACTCAAAATGGAATTAGGACTTAAACCTATGACCTGAAACTATAAAAATTCTAGACGATAACATTGGAAAAACCCTTCTAGGCATTGGTCAAAGCAAAGATTTCATGACCAAGAACCCAAAAGCAAATGCAATGAAAACAAAGATAAATAGTTGGGGCCTAATTACACTAAAGAGCTTCTGCATGGCAAAAGGAACAGTCAGCATAGTAAACAGACAACCCACAGAGTCAGAGAATATCTTCACAATCTATATATCTGACAAACGACTAATATCTAGAATCTACAACGAACTCAAATCAGTAAGAAAAAAACAATCCCATCAAAAAGTGGGCTAAGCACGTGAATAGACAATTCTCAAAAGAAAATTTACAAATGGCCAAAAAACATATGAAAAATGCTCAACATCACTAATGATCAGGGAAATGCAAATCAAAACAACAATACAATATCACTCCTGCAAAAATTACCGTAATCAAAAAATCAAAAAAAGTAGATGTTGGCATGGATGCAGTGAACAGGCAACACTTCTACACAGCTGGCGGGAATGTAAACTTATGCAACCACTACGGAAAACAGTGTGGAGATTCCTTAAAGAACTAAAAGCAGAACTATCATTTGATCCAGCAATCCCACTACTGGGTATCTACCCAGAAGAAAAGAGTCATCAAACAAGAAACATGCTTGTACACACATGTTCATAGCAGCACAACTCACAACTGCAAAATCGTGGAACCAACCCAAATGCCCATCAATCAACAAGTGGATAAAGAAGTTGGTATATTTATGCAATGGAATACTACTCAGCCATAAACAGGAATGAATTAACGGCATTCACAGTGACCTGGATGAGATTGGAGACTATTATTCTAAATGAAATAACTCAGGAATCGAAAACCAAATATTGTATGTTCTCACTGTGGGAGCTAAGCTATGAGGATGCAAAGATATAAGAATAATACAATGGACTTTGGGGACTTGGGAGGAAAAGTAGGAAGGGGGAAGAGGGATAAAACACTACAAGTATGGTGTAGTGTATGCTGCTCAGTTGATGAGTGCACCAAAATCTCACAAATCACCACTAAAAAACTTACTCATGTAACCAAAATACCACCAGTACCCCAATAACTTATGGAAAAATAGAAAAGAAATGAAAAGATATCTCATGCTCAGGAATAAGAAGAATTAATATTTTTTAAAATGTCCATACTACCCAAAGCAATCCCTATGTATGGATTCAGTGCAAATTCTATCAAAATATCAATGACATTGTTCACAGACATAGAAAAATACCCTAAAATGTATATGGAACCAAAAAAGATCCTGAATAGTCAAAGTAATCCTCAGCAAAAAGAACAAAGCTGGAGGCATCACACTACTTGACTTTAAAATATACTACAAAGCTATAGCAACCAAATCAGCATGCCACTGGCATTAAAACAGGCGTTTAGACTAATAGAACATAATAGAGAACCCAGAAAGAAATCCATGTATTTACAGCCAACTGATTTTTGACAGAGTTGCCAAGAGCTTACATTGGGAAAAGAACACCCTCTTCAGTAAATGATTCTGGCAAAACTGGCTATCCATAGGCAGAAAAATGAAACTAGATCCCTATCTCTTTCCATACACAAAAACTAACTTGAAATGAATTAAAGCCTTAAATGTGAGACCCAAAACTATAAAACTACTAGAAAAAAAAATAGGAGTAATGCCTTGGGACTTCAATCTAGGCAAAGATTTTATGGTTAAGACCTCAAAAGCGGGAGGCGGAGGTTGCAGTGAGCCGAGGTCATGCCACTGCACTCCAGCCTGGTGCCTGGTGACAGAATGCGACTCTGTCTCCAAAAAAAAAAAAAAAAAACCCTCAAAAGCACAGGCAACAAAAACAAATATGGATAAATAGACTATATTAAAAGAAAAGCTCTGCACAGCAAAGGAAACAACAGAATAAAGAGGAAACCTGTAAAATGGGAGAAAATATTTTCAAACTATTCATCCAACAAGGGACTAACATCCAGAATATAAAAGGAACTCAACAACAGCAAAATAATAATAATAATAATCCCATGAAAAAGGGCAAAGGATCTGAATAAACATTTCTCAAAAGAAGACATAGAAATGGCCAACAGAGATATAAAAAAATGTTCAACATCACTAATTATCAGGGAAATGCAAATCAAAACCACAACGAGATATCATCTGACTTCAGTTATAATGCTATTGTCAAAAAGGCAAAATATAAGGAATGCTGGCAAAGATACAGAGGAAAGGAAACTTATTCACTGTTGGTGAGAATATAAATTAGTACAGCAATTATGGAAAACAGTATGGAGGTGTCACAAAAAAACAAAAAATAGAGCTACTACATGATCCAGAATTCCCACTACTGGGTATTTATCCAAAGGAAAGGAAATCAGTATTTCAAAGGAATACCTGCACTTCCATGTTTATGCAGCACTGTCCACAATAGCAAAGATATGTAATCAACCTAAATGTTCACCAATGGAGGAACTGATATGGAAAATTTTACATACACACACACACACACACACACACACACACATACACACATATTACATATATATGTAATATGTGTGTATATGTGTGTGTGTGTGTGTGTGTGTGTGTGTATACACGCACAATCACCTTCACCTCTTTCTCACATTTACCCAGGATCTCAGCAGCATTGCTCAATCTTAGATGTAAGCTTTTTGCCAGGAAACATGAAGAACCTGGAGTCTTTTTTTCAAACCTTTCTCTGCCATATCCAGGGCTTCTGCATTGCCTGTTTCCCTTTAACTACTCTAATTTGAAGATTTTAAGCAGGTCCCAGTGAATTTGATACAATAAATTACATATTTCAGTACCCTCTAAAGGATTCACTCTTTCCTGTCACCTTTTCTTCTCTACAAGAATGACAACACAGGCCAATTCTTGGCAAGAAAGCATCTGGCTCCCTGAAGACGCTGTGATTGGAAGACAATGGCTCTGGCACAGCCTTCTCTCAGCGCTGACACTTAATAAAGCAATCACAAGCTCATCAGTAGGAACTTCCCAAGGAGCTTCCAAAATGTTCTTTTAAGAGTGATTTTAAGGTAGCCCTGAGGGTCTGGAGAGCCTCAGTACTATGCTGGTCCTCTACAAAGCCAAGAGGAACGAGATTGGTCACTGACTAGAGTAGCATCAGAGGAAGGGAGGGCGATTTGACCCAGCAACAGCTGGCAACTGCCTTCTCAGAGGATTTGCATTGTTGGTGGCTTATGGGGCCCAGGGAGGAGGTGGAAAATGCCTTTCCTTAATGTCCCAACATCTCAGAGGAGAAAAAATCATAACTGACGGAAATGTAATAAAACAGTCAAAAGCAGATGTAACCAGCTATGGATATTGTGAAACATATTGGTCTTTTTGTTCAAATATTACAATTCTTATTAAAATAAAAAGCATGTGCCCCTCTCTATTCTTATGTATTCCCCTCTCCATCCAAATGTTATAATGCCCACCCTCTGGCAATGAGACTTTTAAAAAAGTGTTATAAAACATACACACAAGAGAAGTTCACAAAACATAAATGGAGAGTTTAAAGAATAATTATAAGGCAAACACTACATTTTATGTCAGGAAATTGGATATGGTCAACACTATTGAAATCTTCCATATGTCTCCTTCCACTCAAAATGCCCTCTCTGCCCTCCAATTCCTGAGTTACTACTACTCCGACTTTGGTAATAACTACTTCCTTGCTTTTCATTATACATTTACCCCATATATATATATGTATTTCTATCCAATATAGTTTCATTTTGGCTAGTTTTGAACTTTATATAAATAAAGTTAAAGTTGCCTTCTTGGGTTATTTTAACACTATGCTTGTAAGATCCATTTGCATAGCTGCATGAAGGAAGAGTTTCATTTTTATGGCTATGCAATATTCCATAATAGGAATATATTACAATTTGATTATTCGTGCTGCTGTTGGTGGACCTTCCAAGTGTTTTCAGTTTGAGACTGTCATAAACAATGCTGCTATGACCTTCATGGGCATGTATCTGGTAAAAATTTACAACAGATGTTTCTCTGAATATATACCTAGGAGTGGGAAAAGAGGCAACAGGGTAGCTGTAACTGGTATCACTTTTTTTCTTTTTTCTTTTTTTTCCTTGAGACGGCATCTTACCTTGTCACCGGAGCTAGAGTGCAGTGGCGCAATCAAGGCTCACTGCAGCCTCAACTCCCACCTCAGCCTCCCAAGTAGCTGCGACTACAGGCACATGCCATCACACCCCATCTCAAATTCCTGGGCTCAAGTGATCCCCTCACCTTGGCCTCCCAAAGTGTTGGGATTGCAGGCATGAGCCACCATACCTGGCCTTCAGTGTGCTTCAAATGGGTGCTTCTCTAATATCTAGTAAGAATAACACCTTTTCATGTTTACTGACCACTTCGATTTCCTGTTTTGAGATAAAACTGTTCAAGTCTTTTGACTATTGTTTTATTAAGTTAATTATCTTCATCACAAGTTTTTGTTTATTTGTTTTTGAGATAGAATCTTGCTTTGTTGCCCAGTAAGCAACCTCAGACTCCCCAGTTCCCCAAGCAATTCTCCTGCCTCAGCCTGCCAACTTAGCTGAGGTTATAGGTATGCACCACCATCCCCGGCTAATTTTTTTGTGTGTATTCCCAGTAGAGAAGGGTTTTCACCGTGTTGGGTCAGGCTGGTCCCCAACTCCTGACCTTAAGTGATCTGCCTGCCTTGGCCTTCCAAAGTGCTGGGCATGGGTGAGCCACCACACCTGGCCAGATTTGTACAAGCTCTTTATATAATTTGAATATATATTTGTTGGTTATGTGTATTTCAAGCATCTTTGCCCATTCTATGAATTGTCTTTTGTTTCTCTCAATTTTGAGTGTCAAATTCATCAGTCCTTTTCTTCATTATTAGTACTTATATACAGTATCTAAATCTTTACCTATCATGAAGATATTTTTCCATCATGTTTTTAAATCATTATTCCCACTTGGATCCATAATCCACCTGGATTAGGTTTTTTGATATTTTGAGAGAATAAGATCAAGTTTAATTTTTCCACATAGAAAATATGTGTCTCTACAGGATACCATAAAGGTACTTTATTATCCAAGTACCATTTGTTGGAGAGAAAAAAGAAAATAGCCTTTTCTCTACTATGATGAAAGATGCAACATCCACCATAAATCAAGTATCCATCTATGTTTATATCAATGTCCACATGTGTGTGGAGTTCTTATTTCTGGTTCATTAGTCTATGTTTCTATGCCTCATCAATACCACACTACCTTCATTCCTATGGCTTTGTTTCCTAAAACAATTCTTCCACCGTATTCTCATTCTTTAAAAGTGTCCTAGCTATCATTGGCCATTTGTTTTCCAAATATACTTACTATCAGTTAAGTTCTATAAAATACCTCTTGGTGAAATGAATCTATAGATCAATTTTGGGAGAACTGACATTTTTACAATATTTAGTCTTCTTCTAATCTATGAACATGGAATCTCTCTGTGTTTAGGTCTTCTTGAACGTCTCTTCATTCAGTTTTATAATTTTCACCAAAGAGGTCTTTCACATATTCTTTTAGATTTATATTTAGTTATTTGATCACTTCCATGCCATTCAAGTATTACTTTTTAAAAATTTCTTTCTAACAGTGTGGCAGTACATGTAGAAATATGATTAATTTTCAAAATTGATTTTTTTCTAGAAAATCTGTAAAACTTTTATTAATTATGGCAATTTACCTGTAGATGCCTTTGGATTGTCTACATATACTATCATTTCTTCAAATCATTACAATGTTGTTTCCTCTTTTCCTGTCTTTATACCTTTCATTTCCATTTCCCGCCTAACTGCACTGGTTAAAACCTCTAATGTACTGTTGAGCAGAACTGATACTAATCTGTATTCAGGCATTCTTGTAATGTTTTGCTCTCAACAAATCTTTTCCATTAAGCATAATGATTGCTGCGGGAATTTTGTGGATAACTTTTATCAGATTAAAGACATTTCTTTTTATTCCTAGTCTTCTAAGAATATTTTAAGTAAATGAGGGTAAATTTTAGTAAATGCTTGAAGACTTCATTGTTTCAATTAAATAATCACATGATGTTTCTTCTTTAATCAGTTCATATGTGTTACCATGATATTGCTTTTCAAATGAAAAGTCAACTATGTTTTCCTAGGATAACCCAAATTACTTATGATATATTAATATATACTTGCTTATTGATTGATTTGATTTGCATCAATATTTAAAAGTTATATTGACCTGCAATGTTTCATTTCTATATAGTCTTTATTGAGTTTGGCATAGAGGTTATGCTAGTCCCATAAAGGGACGGGTAACAGCCATTCTTCATAGGGAAGCATACAGCATTATTTAAATATTTTCTACAGATTTCTCCTTAGTGTGGTTATCAAAAAAAAAGTTGAAATTTTGTGAATTCAGCACATTCCCTTGGAACGAAAGTAGCTTCCTAACTAGACTCTGATTATTTCTTCAACTTGATCTGATAGTCACTTCAATGCTGGTAGTTCTTCAAGGCTTTTAAGGTTTTTAGATATCTTAAACAGCTTTGATTCCTTTTAGTGAGAAGATTGCATGAAATCCTAGGTCACTATTAATGAAATTTCCTAATTAATCTTTATTACATGACTGAATGGACATCTTTTATTCCTCTTTATTCACATGTGCAGGTTTTACTTTATCCCTTTATTTTATTTATAAGTTAATCTAATACTTTTAAAATAAAATAAAATGTTGTAAATTTTAAATAAAATTATGCCAACTGCTAAGGCACTAATAAAGGTGCTATACTAGTCTCTCTTTGTTTCCATCTTCATCACGTTACTTTTCAGATGCTTAAAGGAATTGTATAGAACCTGTACAAGAGAAGAGGATAAACTCTGTGCCGCTCTAAAAAAAAGTAAGTGAAATAATTATATATTTACGTGTAAGGAAAGGATTCTTAACTTTCATGAGATTTTCAAGAGGGCCTATTATACTCCATAAAGACTGGAAATTGTATCTCACACCAATAAGAATGGCTATTACTAAAAAGTCAAAAAATAACTCATGCTGGCAAAGTTGCAGAGAAAAGAGAACACATATATGCTGTTGGTGGGAGTGTAAATTAGTTCTACAAAACTGTGGAAAGCAGTATGATGATTCCTCAAGGAGCTAAAAGCAGAACTACCAACCAACCCAGCAATCTCATAACTGGATATATACCAAGAGGAATATAAATCATTCTACTGTAAAGACACATGCACACAAATGTTCACTGCAGCACTATTCACAATAGCAAAGACCCGGAATCAGTCTAACTGCCCATCAATGAACTGGATAAAGAAAATGTGGTACATATACATACGCAGCCATGAAAAAGAATGGATCATGTCCTTTGCAGGGACATGGATGGAGCCAGAAGCTATTATCATTAGCAAACTAACACAGGAAACCAAATAATACATGTTCTCACTTATAAGTGAGAGCTAAATGATAGGAACTTATGAACACAAAGAAGAAAACAACAGACAGTGCTGTAGGAGGAGGGAGAGAAGCAGAAAGATAACTATTGGGTGCTGAGCTTAATATGTGGGTGATTAATATGTATAACAAATACCTATAACATGTGTTTACCTATGTAACAAACATTCACATATACTCTGAAACCTAAAATAAAAGTTAAAAATAAATACATAAGTAAAATATTTAAAAAATAAAAGACAGAAAAAAGGGATTGGGAATTGTATTAATCTTCAGTTCTGCTATTTCTGCAAAAATTATACTGGATTACCACAGTTTTCTGTGCATACACAGAATCCTCTAAATATTTTTAAGTGTTTTTGATGATCCACTGTGTTACTCTGCAGTAATTTGCTGTTCTTTTCTCCCACTGTTGAGTTTGTGGCTCTCGTTCTCTTATAGGTAACAGCAGTGAATGTACCTCCTTCTCAGAAACCATGGCCTCTGGGATTAGGTTGATGGGCCTCTAAAGTCATCAATGAAATGAGATCTTAGATATTTTCCAGCTGGGACATGACAACTCCCAATAAAACCAAGTCACTAAGCCTTTTCTGCAACCATCTGGAACCATCTGGAACACAAAGACCTTAACCTTGGTAGGAAGCAGGCAAGTAGAATCTTCAGCATGTCGTAATTTTCACTGAGGGATCAACTGACCTGAGAAAGTAATTGTGAGTGTTAGAGCCTCATTCTTCCTTTTCTTTCTCCAGCAGCACCCTTCACCCACTCATGAGAGTGTCTACGCAATCTGACTTGACAACTTCTAGAAAGGAATGGGAGCAACAGGGGTCTCAGAGGGTGGTCTTGGGCCAAAGAGTAAAAGCAGGCAGGCTTACCCTTTTCTGCCCCTTTTCAACTTATTCCTGATGTTCTTACCCACATCCCTCACCACACCACACCCTTTTATTCATCTTTGTCCCAGACTTATTAAGCATATACTGATAAGCAATCCAGGCAACTTGCATTCATTTGGAGAAACCCAGAAATTAAAAAGGACTGATGCTGTAACCCCAGAGGAATAGAAAACGGGAAGTGGGAAGCTACCAGCTTTCTTGCTTTGCTGGAGCATTCTGAAATTTGATGGATTGAGGGCTCTGGACACATTGCCCAAAGCCCCCTCCTTGTTATGCTGGGTTCCTACTGCTGTTCTTGGCACTGACTCAGCAGCGGCACAGAATTGCACCAAGTTGGCTTTGATTATTCCCTCTCAACCAGATCTCTGGCAGTTTGTGGGCAAACCTCCTCAGCAGCCTTGGGTGATGAAACCTATCATGGTAGCAGGAGAATGGAACTGTGAATTCTCAATCCCCTGTCCCCACCCCTTACTTCCTCTCTCAAGGCCTTAAAGTCTAGCAGGAGGAAGCACAGCAGCAGCTGACTGGGCAGCCTTTCAGGAAAGATGCAGCCACTTTTGCTTCTGCTGGCCTTTCTCCTACCTCCAGGGGCTGAGGCAGGTGAGTGACCATTCCCACCCTCAGAGGCCTGACCCCATCCCATAGCTTCTTGAGCCAGATTGCCTTGGTATATCCTAATTCTGTACTGTTGAGCAACTTATTTGAATTCATATTTCCTCAGGTTTCTCATCTACAAATGAGAATAATATTAATACCAGCCTTGTAGAGTTGTCATGAGAGTTAAGTAAGTTAGAGTACTTAAATGTCTTGGAATTTCCCTCACACTGTAAGTGCTATAAAAACAAGCTTTATATAAATAATTTGGCAGCACGTGTCAGAGCCTACCTAGGAGGTAAGGATACAGCAATAACAGTACCATCAGCTCACACCTAGATTCTTTTTTTTTTTTTTTTTTTTTTGAGACAGAGTTTCGCTCTTGTTACCCAGGCTGGAGTGCGATGGCGCGATCTCGGCTCACCGCAACCTCCGCCTCCTGGGTTCAG
>NW_016108177.1:228178-241222 GCF_001604975.1 Cebus imitator | reverse complement strand
TTAGTAGAGACGGGGTTTCACCATGTTGACCAGGATGGTCTCGATCTCTTGACCTCGTGATCCACCCGCCTCGGCCTCCCAAAGTGCTGGGATTACAGGCGTGAGCCACCGCGCCCGGCTCACACCTAGATTCTTAAACACCAGTCCCAGGTGGTCTTGAATTGGACTCAGAGAGCTCTGGGAAGCTCCATGAGGATAAAAGTATAAGGGAACTTCAGGGACAACCCTGTACTTACAGCAAAGCATCTCTTTAATACCTGAGGCTGAAGCTGGCCTTGCCTGGAACAATGGTTGTTCTCCCTCTTTTTGGGGGAGAGGAGGGAGCTGAGGCCTAGGATGGGCAAAGAGGATCCTTTCAAGCCAGTAGTGTTTCCTGTAGAACCCTGGAGTCCCCTCCTGATCTGGTGTCCTGTAGACTCCAACCCTCAGCACCAACTCTTCCCTTGCCTTCACCCTCTCTCCTGGGGTCCCCATATTCCTTTCTGGAACCACTCATCTGGTACCCACACAGCAGATTCAGCAAGCATAGACGTAAGTGCCAAATGCTTCCTTCCAGGGGAGATCATCGGAGGCCGGGAAACCAGGCCCCACTCCCGCCCCTACATGGCGTTTCTTCAGATCCAGTCTCCAGCAGGTCGGAGTAATTGCGGGGGCTTCCTGGTGCGAGAAGACTTTGTGCTAACAGCAGCTCACTGCTGGGGAAGGTACAGAGCTAAGGAGCTTCCTGGTCAGCCAGGAACACAGCCCTGAGGCGCTCATCAGAGGAGCCATCTGAAAGAAGGGTTGTAGCAATGAAAGGGTGAAAGAGAACAAGTGAGTTTTTGCGGGTGAGAACAGGCCAGTGTAAATGAGGAGGAAAAGAGGACATGATCAAAAAGAGCAAGAGGAAGAGACGGAAGACATACTGTATAGTGGGGCTCAAAATATAAACTCGAGCTATTTATCAGTTTAAACTGGGGGAACAAACCTGACTGTCACTAAACCCCTGCCATCTCTAGCTCAGAGCTCCTGAGAAAGAGCATACAGCTGAGCCCCAGGGACCTCCCATCCCCTCGATTCTGGTCAGCGTCAGCCTTGCCCTCGCCTGTCTGCCTGCCCTGCAGAGCTGATGGACCCCAGCTCCTGCATCCCAGACCTACCTCTTGCCTTTGCAGCTCTATAAATGTCACCCTGGGGGCACACAATGTGCAGAGACGGGAAACGACCCAGCAACACGTCCCTGTGCGCAGAGCCATCCGCCACCCTCAATATGATCCGCAGAACATCCGGAATGACATTATGTTATTGCAGGTACCACCTACCTGGCCCTCTGGCAACTTCCTAGTGTATCCGGGGATCATGGAAGAGGAAGTGAGGGCAGGACTCCGCGGTGACGGTGAGGGCGAGGGCTGGGGGCCCCAGCTGAGTGGGAATGCCTACATTCTTCCTCCAGCTAAGCCAAAGAATCAGACGGAATCGAAACGTGAGCCCAGTGGCTCTGCCTAGAACCCTGGAGAGACTGCGTCCAGGGACGCTGTGCACTGTGGCCGGCTGGGGCCTGGTCAGCCAGACGAGGAGAACAGACATACTCCGAGAGGTGCAGCTGAGAGTGCAGAGGGATGAGCAGTGCCTCCGCACCTACGGAGGGGCCTACGACAGCCGAACGCAGCTTTGTGTGGGGGACCCGCGGGAAAGGAAGACAGCCTTCAAGGTAAGGCAGTGTGCGTTGGCCAACACAGCCTGGGACAGAGGGGTCCGTGCAAAGCCAGGGCAGCGGGAACAGGCTCCATCCCCACAGCCTCAGCCTGGGGGCCAGACCAGGGTGGCCTGGTTATTGTTTTCCCCATCAACCTGGTCTCTAGGGGAATAGGAGGTAGACCCACAACACATACATAGGCAACATCCCCCTGGAGACTGGGGAGGTACCTTGACTCAGATTGGGCTGGAGGCAGTAACCCTGGCAGAGCTGGAGCCCAGCAACCGAAAAGACCCAGAGGTTTGATTCCCGCATCCCAGCGATCTTCCAACTTACACACACCCAGTAATTGAAGAGGACCACCCACCCCTGCCTTCTCTGTGAGCCCGAGGCTCAGGGAAGCAGGAGCAGGGAGGCCTGTCTCAGTGTCCCTTCCCTTTTCTACCTACAGGGGGACTCCGGAGGCCCCCTGGTGTGTAACAGTGCTGCCCATGGCATCGTTTCCTACGGAAGACAGACACCGACTCCTCCAGCAGTCTACACCAGGGTCACAAGCTTCCTGTCCTGGATAAGGAGAACAATGGGACGCTTGGAACAGCTGGATCAGATGGAGACCGCCCTGTGACTGACTCTTCTTCTAGGGGACACAGGCCAGCTCTGTGAGGTTGCCAGAGCCTTAATAAATGTCCACGGAGTATAAAAAACCAATTCCTCATTTGGTCATTAAATGTCATTCAGTACTTAGTTTGTTTGGACTACTACAACAAAATAGCACAAATTGGGTGGCTTATAAATAACAAATTTATTTTTCACAGGTCTAGAGGCTAAGAAGGCCAAGATTAAGTCACCAGCAAATTCAGTGTCTAATAAGGGCCGGCTTTTTGGTTCACAGACGTCCTCTCCCTGTATCCTCATATGGTAAAAGGGGCAAGGGAGTTCTCTGTAATCTCTTTTACAAGGGCCCTAATCCCATTCAAAGAGCTCTGCTATTACAACCTAGTCACATCCAAAGGCCCAACCTAATACCATCACATTAGTGATTAGGTTTCAACATAGGAATTTTTGAGGGACACAAACATTCAGTTCCATCGTGAGCATGCAACAAATGTGTGCCAGGGCTGAGTTGACTTCCTCCCAAAAAACTGAGTGCCTTTCCCAGAAAAAATGAAACCCCCAGATGCTGGAGATCTAGACAAGCTTCTTTGCTCCTTTAAGCCACTCATTCCCCTGTCTCCCCCTATTTCACTTTCCCCTTCACCTTGGGGAGTGGTGGAAGGACATGTCTCTCCCCAGGGCAAGCCTCTCTGCCCCAGAAGAATTGCCCCTATTTGATATTAACGTATGCTCTAATTAAAACTGCATGTCATCAGTGTGCATAAAGACTGGTGCTTCAGGTTAGGTATGGTGGCTCATGCCTGTAATCCCAGCACTTTGGGAGGCCAAGATGGGTGTATCTTGATTCCAAGGGTTTGAGGCCAGCCTGGGCAACCATCATAGGAAAGCACTGTCTCTACAAACAATTTTGAAATTAGCCAGGCATGGTGGCATGTGCCTGCAGTCCAGCTACTTGGGAGGCTAAAGTGGAAGGATTGCTTGAACCCAGGAGGTTGAGGCTGCAGTGAACCATGCACTCCAGCTTGGATGACAGAGCAAGACCTCATCCCCCTGCCTGCCAAAAAAAAAAAAAAAAAATACTGGCAGCCCAAAAGACAGAACTGAAAATTCCTAAAAGACCTAGTTTAGTGTATGAAAAAGGTGGCATCCTAAATCACTGGGAAACAATGAATTTTTAATAAATAGTATTAGAACAACTAGATAGATATTTAGAGAAGAGAAGATATAATTGGATCCATTCCTCACACAATACTTCAAAATAAACTTCAAATGGATCATAGATCTACATGCAAAAAACATTAAACCATACAAGTACTAGAATAAAGAAAAAGTAAAAAGATTTGCTTTTGTAAAAATAGCTAATGAACACTCATGTTCATAACAGCACTATTCACAATAGCCAAGGATGGAAGAACCCCGGCATCCATCACCAGCCAGCATCCTTGTCCTAAACCTTGTGAAAGAAAATAGACTCTCAAACCTCACTATTCTAAAGGGAAAGTTAAGCTTGGGAACTGAGTCATGAAAAAAAAATGCTTTTTATTTATTTCCAAACAGCTATAATTCACAATCCTATGGCATCACCTCATTTCCTCTGCTCACTTTTCAACATGCTTACTTTATTGTGTAAAATGTAGATGTACTGAAGCTAACCTCACAAGAACATAACCATCTGTCTCATGTTTTACTCTCTCTCCCATTTTTACCTTCCCACTTGCTCTTTCCCCTTTAAATACTGAAGTTCCTGAAACGTCCTTAGAAAAAAGCACAGGTCACAGTGGCTTATATTTTTCTCTTGGTCCATCTTCAATCTTGGCTGAATAAACCTCTGTTAGTTGAGATGTCCCTCAGTCACCTTTTGGTTTATAACACTTCCTTACACTATACCAACCCCACTGTACTTAAATGCCAGCATTTACATCACCAATGTGATGAAGATCTGCCTCACAACTTTTGATACTCTGAAGGTATATAAAATACCTCACAAAATGTTGAGTAAAATAACAATACATTTGCCCTGCAGATGAGCCCATGACTGGCTACATCAGTATTATAGTCAAACAAAAGATTACTGAAATCACATAATTTAAAATTACACTTTAAACACCTTCTGAAAGTAACCTCAGAGAATCAGCTGGGAGGTTTTCCTAGGTAAGTAGAAATGTTAATTACTCCTTTCAGGGTGACATTTACCATCTGAACTTTTGCAGTTTTCATAATCTTAAATGATATAATCCCTGAACAGACATTTTATCAAATCCAGCTGGCTATACACAGAAATGATTTGGTGAATTTGACCATTATTTTATGTCTATCCCTTATCAGAAAGTCATTTGTCTAATATTCAGTGTAAGCCATTTATCAACAAAGTGTTAATCAATAATACATCCTTAACAATCCTCAGTTATTCTCTCTGTATTTGCTAACTGCCTACACATAGGAATTATCTATTACTGGCATGCTCTGGGAGATAACAGTCTCATTATTAATGTTTGCACTGGCAAATAGAAAGAATACTTGCTGGCGAGGAGAGAGGAGAAGCGGGCAGTAGTAGAAAAGTCCCTCATTCACTCTTTTCTCTCTGTGACATTTACTTAGAGCCTCAGAGCACTGCCCAGTCTCAGGACTCAGTCCCCAGGAAACTCCAAAGGCATTCATCTCATCCTCAGGTCTTTCTCTGCCAGTCAGCATTTCCAATGCAGCTCTTTGTCTCTGCTGCCCTGCTGAAAAGGTCTCTACAGACCCCAGGGTACTCACCTCCAGAAGGTGACCAGCCCAGAAGCCAGACCCACCACTTCTATCAAATCTGTACTCTTCCCTATTCAGAAAACCTCAACAGCAGAACTTTGTCAAGAGAGTGTTTTACACAATGAAAACCAATGCAAAAGAACACAATTCTTTTTCCACATGCACACTTTGTGCATTTGAAGCCTCACCAACTTAATTGGAAAGTCATAAAATTATGATAAGCTCAGGCATAGAAGCCTCAATGGGAACTTCTCTCCCAACCCAATAGCTAAGGCAGAAAGGAGAAAGTATTGGGTCAGGTGATGATATTTCAGATATTGCATTGCTATACAGAAATACCTGAGACTGGGTAATTTATAAAGAGAAGAGGCTTAATTGGCTCACCATTCCATGGGCTGTACAGGAAGTATGATGCTGGGACCTTGGCAGCCCTCAGGAAACTTACAATCATGGCAGAAGGCAAAGAAAAAGCAAGTCATCTCACATGGTGGGAGCAGAAGTAAGGCAAGGGGGGTGGTGCCGCACACTTTTAAAAGACCAGATCTCATGGAAACTCATTCACAATCATGAGGACAGTACCAAGTGGAATGGTGGTAAACCATTCATGAGAAATCCACCCCCATGAAGAAAGTACTGCCTATCAGACCCCAACATTGGTATCCTCCAACATTGAGGATTATAATTGAGCATGATATTTGCGTAAGAACACAATTCCAAACCATGTCATTCAACCCCTGAGCCCTCCCAAACCTCATGTCCTTCTCACATTTCAAAATATAATCATCCCTTTCCAACAGTACCCCAAAGTCTTAACTCATTCCAGTATTAATTCAAAAGTTCAAAGTCTCATCTGAGACAAGGCTACTCCCTTCTACCTATGAGCCTGTAAAATAAAATACAAGTTAGTTACTTCCAAGATACAATAAGTATACAGGCACTGGGTTAATACTCCCATTCTAAAGGGGAGAAAATGGCCAAAAGAAAGGGGCTACAGACCTCATCAAAGTCTGAAACCTGGAGGGCAGTCATTAAATCTTAAAGCTCCAAAATAATCTCCTTTGACTCCATGTCCTACATCCAGGGCACACTGGTATGACGGGTGCATTCTCAAGGCCTTGGGCAGCTCCCCCACTGTGGCTTTGCACGGTTATGCCTCCAAGGCTGTTCTCAGAGCTGCTTTCACAGGCTGGCATTGATTGCCTGTGGCTTTTCCAAGCACAAGGTCCCAGCTGTCAGTGGATCTACCATTCTGGGGTCTGGAGATGGTGGCTTCCTTCTCACAGCTCCACTAGGCAGTGCCCCAGTGAGGACTCTGTGTGGAGCTCCAACCCCACATTTCCCCTCCCCATTACCCTCGTATAGGTTCTCCATGAGGGCTCTGCCCCTGCAGCAAGCTTCTGCCTGGATACCCAGGCTTTTCCATACATCCTCTGAAATCTAGGTGAAGGCTCCTAAGCCTTAGTTCTTGTGCCCTGGACACTTGCAGGATTAACACCACATGGAAGTTGCCAAGGCTTACAGCTTGCACCTTCTGAAGCACCAGCCCAAGCTGTACCAGAGCCCCTTTGAACCATGGCTAGAGCTAGAGCAGCTTGGTTGCAAGGATCAGTGTCCTGAGGCTGCATAGGGTAGCAGAGCCGTGGGCCTGGCCCACAAAACCAAAATCATTGATTATAAGTTTCCTGAGGCCTCCCCAGGAGTTGAAGGGAGAAGTAGCCTCAAAGGTTTCTGAAATGCCTTCCAGGCCTTTTCTCCATTGTCTTGGCTATTAGCACTTGGCTCCTTTTTACTTATGCAAATTTCTGCAGCCTGTTTGAATTCCTTCCCTGAAAATGGGCTTTTTCCTTTATAAATTACCCAATCGCAGGTATTTCTTTATAGAAATGCAAGAATGAACTAATACAGAAAACTGGTATCAGGTGCAGGGTATTGCTATAAAGATATCTGAAAATGTGAAAGCAGCTTTGAAACTGGGCAAGAGGAAGAGATTGGAAGAGTTTGGAGGGCTCAGAAGAAGACAGGAAGATAAGGGAAAATTTGAAACTTCCTACAGACTTGTTGAATGCTTGTGATCCAAACGCTGAAAGTGATATTGACAGAGATGGCCAGGCTCATGAAGTCTCAGATGGAGATGAGGAACTTATTGGGAACTGGAGCAAAGGTCATTTCTGTTATGTCCTAGCAAAGAACTTGGCTGCATTATGCCTCTGCTCTAGGGATCTGTGGAATTTTGAACTCAAGAGTGATAATTCCAGGTATCTGGTGTAAGAAATGTCTAAGCAGCAAAGCATTCAAGATGTGTTGTGGCTGCTTCTAACATCCTGTGCTCATATGCATGAGCAAATAAATGACTTAAAGTTGGAAGTTACATTTAAAGGTGAAGCAGAGCATAAAAGTTTAAAACATTTGCAGCCTGGCCATGTGGTAGACAAATACTCACTCATGACCATGAGGACAGTACCAAGTGGCATGGTACTAAACCATGCATCAGATATCCACCGCCATGATCCAAGTACCTCCAGCTAGGCCCCTCCTTCATCCACATCCCACCAGGTCCCAACTCAATTGTAATTGAGGATTACAACTGAAAATGGGATCTGAGCGGGGACAAAAATCCAAACAATGTCATCAGGTAAAGACTTAACCTGTCTGGACTCAAGACAATAAAATGTGTCTTCCTTGTGAAGTGCAGCAGCTGGTATTTCTGTTTAGCTGCTGTTATGTAGCCTCGCCCCATAGAATCTTCTCCATGCCATGAGCAGTTGTGTGATCAGCTAGGAAAAGGATATAGTTCACATTCAAATTTGGGGGCCTTACCCCTTCTACAGGTCTCTGAATTCTAGAATTCCCCTCTTCTTAAATTTCCAACTGCTCCACCAGCCCTAAATTCTGTTCTTTGCTATCTCAAGGCAGTAATACTACATCTTTTTTCTGTGATAGTATAGAGGGATATGGAGTACTTTTAGGTAAAAACAGAAAGCACAAAGTTGCTATTCTTATCTGTCATGGTCATCTGTGACTCTCCTAAATTTCTGCCTCCTTGTTTACTTCCTGTTGACTTCAAATACTTATTTTAAACCTTTCTTTTCATATTTACCATTATTGTTTATAGGAATCTTTACCAAACCACTTGATATTACCACCATTCTTGGAATTCTATGTGCATGTATTTTTAATTCATATAATATTTTATATAGTTCTCATAGTAGAAATTGGCTATTGCCTAATATTCTAGAGTTTGCATTGCCACATTTTATTAATTCATCTTCCCATTTATAAACAACTTATTTTGCCTCCAGCATCAGAATACACACTAAAACATGCTACAATAATATTTACATACATCTCCTTGTAGATCTGTGTGTGAACTTCTCTGAAACGTGATGAAAATACAAACAATGGGAAAAAATTCCATACTTATGAATAGGAAAAATCAATATCAATCAGTGCTTCCAGATTTTGCCCATTTAGTGTGATATTGGCTATGGATTTGTCATAAATACCTCTTATTATTTTGAGATATGTTCCATCAATACCTAGTTTATTGAGAGTTTTTAGCATGAAGGGGTGTTGAATTTTACCGAAGTCTTTTTCTGCACCTATTGAGATAATCATGTGGTTTTTGTCATTGGGCTGTTTATGTGATGGATATGTGTTCACTGTTTTGCATGTGTTGAACCAGTCTTGTATCCCAGGGATGAAGCTGACTTGATCGTGGTGGATAAGCTTTTTGATGTGCTGCTGGATTCAGTCTGCTGGTATTTTATTGAGGATTTTTGTATCGATGTTCATCAGGAATATTGGCCTGAAATTTTCTTTTTTGTTGTTGTTGTGTCTCTATCTATATACTTTCAACCATTCATGTTTTCTATCCTTTAAATTGTTTCATGAGCCTCTTGAACAGCCACTAATTTTAGAGTTTGTAGAGAAGCTTGTGTACTCAAGCTTGAATATCTGAGCACTATTTCCAAAGTAGCTAAAGCAACCATGGTCACCAAGCTACTCACCATCCGGGCTTGAATAAGATAGAATATTACATTATCCTGACTGTGTTTAGGAAACATTACTCTGGTCCCTAGTATGAAGGAATAAAAGTTCTTAAACTGCCTTGTCCCAAAAGGATAAGGAAATTTTAGATTTTCACACAAACCCTTGAAATGGAAATAACCAGAAAAACATCATAAAATTCTTAGACAATACAGAATTGCTTCTGAAATAGATGATGGTGGTCAAGAGGGATCATTTGGATATCAGGGACACCAAAATCCAGATTCAACATCACCAATCTGGTCATATCTGATGCAATTCGACATAACTACACAAGAGCTTAAAGTTAAAAGTCATTATGAAGACCACAGCAGAGTGGTTCTCTGCCTTGGCTGCACATTAAAACCACCTGCGTAGCTTTGAAAACTCCCAGTGTCAAGGCAATAACCCAGACCACCTGAATCAGAATTTCTGGAAATGGGACCTATCCATCAGAAATTTTTTTAATTCCCCCTTATGATTCCAATATGCAGCCAAGGTTAAGAATTACTGTCCTAGCAGAAATGTATTCATATTTTTATCTTAGAAAGCACATGCACAGAGTAACAAACTGGTAGAGATGTAATATGCAACACCTGACAAGTGTGCTACCTCCCAATATAAAGCCCTATTTACAGTGTCACTGGGGAAGTGAAAGATGACCCTTATGTAGAAGAAGAAGTGAAAAGCTAATCTAAGATTAATTAAAGAGAAAATCCTGGTTCACTTTGTTATGATAGGCAAACATTTAATATATTGGGTTCTTCCTTATAAAACCAAAATGAACAGAGCATTGGGAGAAGGATTATTGGAAGCTGTGAGTTAGAGGACTGGTAGAAGAAAAATCAGCCATAAAGAAAAGCAAAACAAAAGAAAACACCACACATAAAAATGTATGCCTAAAAATTATAAACATGATCATTTTATAACTTGGAATTGCTGACAGTTTTGTAGAAGATAGAATAAAGAAGGTAGAAATCGATCATGCCATGGTACCCATTTTCTCATTAACAACAACAAAAAAAAAAAAACAGTGATTCTCTCATTTTGAAGAATGTTTTCATTTTCATTCTGGCTAAAAGATGCATTTCAGAGATGCATCCCATGCATTTTGGCACAGTGTCCCTAGGAATGAAGCAGACAGGCAACCCACTAACGTATTACTGACTTACACAGACAAAATAATTCTAGATCTGTAGGCAGAAATTTAAGCTGAGGCATCATGATATAGTTTTACTGCTGGTCCTTACCTCTGAGTCAATTAAAAGACCTAGATCTCCTCAGCTGAACAGGAAGGTGTCATAATGGGCACAGGTGTATCCTGTAAATTTTCTTTAAGCTGACCGCAGAAGAGTTTGCAGCTATTTACCATGGCGAATGTATATAGACAAGAGGGAAAACCCAGATCTTCCTAGGGTTATTAACTATAGGCACTGAACTTACACCAGTCATAATTGCCACCATCGTTCCCTGGTCAGAATGGAGACTAACGGAGGTCAGGAGATGCATTACTTTCTATTGCTGCTGTAACAAATTACCACAGACTTAATGACTTAACACAAATATATTATCTTACAATCCTGAGCTTGGAAGACCATAATCAGTATCAGTAGGCTAAAATCGAGGTGTCAGCTTCCTTTTGGAAGCTCAAGGAAATACGCTATTTCCCCACATTTTCCAGCTTCAGGAGGACACCTGCACTCTTGGCTCATGGCCCCTTCCATCTTCAAAGCCAGTAATAACATCACTCTGGCCTCTGCTTCCATCTCAATATTTCATTTGAGTCTGACTCTTCTATCTCCCTTGTACAATGACTCTTCCGATTTGGCCCACCTAGATAATCCAGGATAATCTTCCCATCTCAATATATTTAACTTAATCACATCTGCAAAGTTCCTTTTGCCATATAAGGTAACATATTCATGAGTTCTTAGGATTAGAATGTGAACATCTTTGAGGGGCCCTTGTTAAACCTTCCACAAGTGTCTATCTCATGGTAAACATAGTGGGACCACTGAGTCATCAAGTGGTTATTGTCTAGTGTTGCCAGATCTAGCAAATAAAAATACAAGACATCCAGTTAAACTTGAAGTTCAGAAAAACAACAAATACATTTTTTTGCATAAGTGGGTCTTGTGCAATATTTTACATACTTGGGACATACTTATTTTCAAAAATTTTATTGTTTATCTGAACTTCAATTTTAATTGAGCATTCTATTTTTATCAGGCAATCTACCCAGAGTGTCTGGTAAGAATAAATAAGTACAGCAATGACAAATTTCCCACTTTGCTTTGCCAAATTGTAGAATGAAGATTATTATGATAAGAAGCACCCAGAACAATCCCTACCCCACAAGATATTAAACTGAAAGCAAACAGCATCTCTGGGGAATCCCAAAGAAAAATGCCATCATAGAGGAGCTGGCAAGCTCTAGTAGGAAAATCACAGCTGAGGAAAATGTACCCAGGACATTGAAGACTTAGAAGATACAAGGTTGGTGATTTCTACCACATCCCCATTTATATCACCTATATGGTTTTAGAAAAGCAACAAGCATCTTAGAAAATGACTATGGATTCTCTCTTCTTAATCATATGACACTGCAAATCACAACTCTGGTCCCAGGTGCTGTATTGTTACTGAAACAAATCAACCCAACCGTTTGTGCTTAACAGGAATATATTGATCCAGAACCATCATTTTTTTAAATTGTCAGCAAGGATCACCAAAAGCGGTATGCCTTCCATTGGTAGGGACAAAAATAAAACTTGTCTTATGTTAATGCTACGTCAAGTCACCAACACGTTGTCACAATATCATTGAGAAATCTTGATTATCCTGATATTCCACAGAACACACCTCTGGTCCATTATATGGATGGCATTATTCTACATGAAAATGTAAATAAAATTCATTGTTCCAGCACTTTGGTTGGGAGGATCCAAGATGGCCGTTTAGGAACAGCTCAGGATTGCAGCTCCCAGTGAAAGTGCAGAGGGTGAGAGGATGCTGCATTTTTATTGCCCACAGACTAGGAAATTCCCAGGCGGAGGAGCTCCACAGGTCACCAGTGCGGCTGTTTCGGACAGCGCGGCTGTGCTGGCCAGTGCTGCTGCTTTGCCCCACGTGACTGCTTTGTCAGCGCCCCGGAGGAGCGGTTCTCCGTACAAAGTGCACCAGTCTGGTTGCCCTTTTGGCTGGCGATTGGAGCCACGGGAAGTCGCCCATTCGTCTGTTTAAAAAGGGGACTGAGCAGGGAACCAGGACAGTAGATTCCAGGGCAAAAAAAAGAAAAAAAGTGCCACAAACCTCAGTGCTGCTGTTTAAGCCAGTGCAGTGAGTGGCCGCAGGGGAAAACAAACAGGCCCCGGTGCCTCTTCAACAGGCGACTGGAACACAAAAAAGCCTCTGAGGCAGGGAGCCAGGTGATCAGGCTCGGCTGGTCCCACCCCCACAAAAGAACAGCAATCAGAAACTCTGGATTCAGAGTTTCACAGCAAGCGCAGATGAACTCGGGACACTCCAGCTCTGTGGGGGAGGGGCATCCGCCATTACCGAGGCAGCCCGTCATGAAGGAGGTAGTCGGCCAATGCTGAGGCAACCCGCTATTGCTGAGGGAGCCCGCCGTTGCCAAGGCAACCCACCACAGCAGAGAGACTCCACCTCAACAGAGGCGGGCCACCATCGCCAAAGCAGTTCTAACTGCACGCATATAAACAGGACTGCAGGGAAGTTCACTCGGCAGCTGGGGGGAGCCCATGGCAGCTCAGCAAAGCCTCTACAGGCCGATAGTGACTAGGCTGCCTCGTTGCTGGGCAGGGCAGGTCTGAAGGAAAAAAAAAAGAAGGCAGCAGCATAATGGAAACTCATAAATAAAGCCCTAAATCCCTGGGACAGAGCACCTGGGAACAAAAAGCAGTTTATGAGTTCTGCTGCAGCAGACCTAAACGTACCTGCCCAGCAGCTCTGAATGAACA